>NC_056682.1:152635183-152737683 GCF_018350215.1 Panthera leo | reverse complement strand
CCCTCCTCTGCTCATTCTCTTTGTCTCTCTCTCTCTCTCGCTCTCTCGCTCTCTCGCTCTCTGTCTCTCTTTCTCTCTCTCTCTCTCTCTCTCTCTCTCTCTCAATATGAATAAACATTAAAAAAAATTATACAGCAAAAGAATGACTCATTTTTAAAAAAAAGAAATAAGTAAACAAACTTCAGCTAGTGTCAGATATTTCACAATAATAAATCCTAAATTACTTTTTTATTTCTATAAACTTCTTAAAGTATCAGTACTTGGATTTAAAAAGTCCTTAATGGGATTATATATACTATTGTATTCTGTATTGAAAATTAGCAACTAGGTCAAGTGTAATGATTACCTCTACTTGGAGATTCTGTCTGGAAATATGAGAGAGCTTTCGGAAAATGCACCATCTGGTGAATGGATAGTAAGTAGGACATCACTAGTAGAGGAAGAATGAATTGGTTAAGTGAGGATTTATTATAGAAATAGCATTGATTTCCAGCCCAGTAGAATGACGAGATACATAGGAAATTCTGCTTTGTAATTGTTTTGAAAATTTCTTATATTTGTTGTAAATAATAAAATTTTCCAGGTAGCAGTCTTATGGGACTTCATTTCCCAAACAAATTATATGAAAATAGGTCTTCTATATGTCTTCTCAATGAAATCAATCTGGGATGATTATAGATTCATTTTTTAAAGTATTTCGGAGCATTTGTTCTCACATATTTTAAGCACCATTATCAAACTAAAGTTAAAAACCAAAATCCCATTTTAGCAGTGAACTTCTGCCTTTGGAAATGCCTTTATGTATTTCCTCAACCAAACCTCCTCTGAAGAAAGGCTAATTATAGGCTTCAATATGCACCTGGGTGAAAATTAACTTTTAAGCAGCCTTTAAAATAAACGGTTTTTAATTATTATCATTATGCAAAAGCTGCATAAATGCCTTTAATTGTGCTTATAAAGTAACATTTGCTGTAATCACCTTTAATATCCAGGAGCAATATAAAGGTTTTCTTTTTTATTAAAATAAAAATATAAAGAACCCTTACTACTGATTCACAGGTCATTGTATTTCATCCTATGAGAAGAAATATTTTAACTGAAATATATCAGCTGCTAAAACTTAACATGTTCTGAATGCCAGTTACTTAAAAATGAACTTAAAATATCTTCAAAATGCATTTAGTTACTGAAGATTAAATGTCAGTATACAAGATATTCAACTACAACATTGAATTTTAATATTTGACTATTCTTAGACATTAGACTTAACATTTCTATAGAAAAGATAAAACATGCATATTTTAAAAAATAAGAATATGCTTAATTTATTTAAAAATTATTTGACACAACATAGTCTTTCTCTTAAGAAATATTGTTTAAAATTTCTGTGTGTATGTGTGTGTGTGTGTGTGTGTGTGTGTGTGTGTTTGCGTGTGTGTATGAGTCAGAGAATAACTTTGTTTACACAAAACTTGCTAAAAGAAAAAATGAACTACAGGTCTATTTTTATTCAAAATTAGCCAAAACATTTTTTAAAAACACATGCAAACAAACCAAAAAACACCTTTAAAATAGCAGCTTGAGGTAGACATGATGAGGAGTGGGGAATAGAGGCATGCTGTGATAATATGGAGTAGCATAGCAGCTGATTTAAATTTTGTTGTTTTTCCTCTGATTATTTTCTTTCTCTAGCTACTTTTTATAAGAAATGTGTGAGAGATAAAGATGTGGTATTTTAAAAACACTATTTGCAAAATTTTATTTGGGATCAGAGAAAGTATTATTCCAGAATTATTTAAAAAAAGCAGCTATTAGAGGATTATTAGATTAAGTGAAGTCTAATTTTTTAAAGTATTATATGTAATCACAAATCCAGTATCAGTCTGAAAACTCTGATGTTAATTTATTTACTTTCATAAGATTAATTACATTCATAAATTTAAATATGTTATTGGCTACCATTCTTAAACACTCCAAATGGAAGGTGCAAAGCTATAGTTTGGTAGGGATCATAATAATCATTTTATTAAATGATCTGGACAATAGAAGCTGAAATACGTGATTATATTTTTGAACGCTTGCTTAAGTTTATTTCCAGCCTTTGTTTCGAATGAGGCCTTTATTAATGAAGATATAGTAAGTTCTATTTTTGATGGAGGGACACCTTACATGAGACTCATTGCCCAATCTGGTCTAGTCTACTTTGCATAGATTCATTCTCCTAAAGACCCTGTAAACTGATTTATATCTAGATGTGTCGGAGGAGTTATAAAATACCAAATAAACCAATAAATAACCCAATCTATAAAGATATCATTGGACACAAATTTATAGATCTATGTATTTCTCAGAAAAAAGATTTATAACCCTCATGATATATTTTAGGTTTAGACTTTAAGGGTGTTTGTTTTGTTTTTAGAAATGGTATGTTCTGCAAAAGTGATAGAAATGGAAAGAATATGCATTTTAAGATATTGTAATAGAGAAGTGGCCTGAGAGAAGATAGATCATGTCAATCAGGTTCCCAGTTCCAAAATTTGAACAGGAATTTACAGCTTGAGGTAATGTCCATTCCTTTATATCCAAACAGCCCAGTAAATAAAAGAATAAAACATAAGGATAATATTTTTAGTATGTTTATTTTAATTAATTTCAATTAATTCTACTAAATATTTTTAATGAATTGTTATGTCCTAAATATGTAAACTATATAAAAAGCAGAAACTACATATTCCCGTTTTTTCCTCTTATGATTGCCCACAGCCGACAGTTAATTTTTTAACAAATTCATCAATAAATGGATTATGAAAAGTTGGTTGTGAAGTGGCAACATCTTAGAATTATTTCCCAATTGATATAGCTACTAATAGCATTAAATGTGTCCATTTCCCAAACTACAAAACTCCTTGACCAAACTCACATCACTTATATGAAGATATCATGTATATACATACCTCATTCAAATCAGAAATAGGGCCTCTTTTGTCTTTTTTTTATGAAAGCAAGGAATGTATAAGTTTTTTGTATGCCCAGAATCTTCACCTTGACAAAAAAAAATCACTATTGTTGAAAATACACAAGAATTTCAGAATTTGATGATGCAAGTGTATTTTACTTATAAGGTGAGAATTTTGACACTCAGGGAGACTATTGTATAAAGAAACATATTTGGGACAGCATATTATATAAACAAATTATTGTGATTTTGTTTAATGTCTATAATTATTTTTTAGATTGTTAAATCAGAAAGTAGAGGACATTTGGAGAAATTATACATTACTTTGGAATAGCCATGAAAATATAACTTAGAATGCTATTTTTATGTTGTTTTTATTAACCATGAAGGGTTGGTAGGCAATTCTATATTGCTCTGTCAGTTATCAAAGAAGAAATTTTACATGTTTTTACATGATTTTACGTGTTTCCATTTGCCAAATATAGAAATAAAAGCTAAGACATATTGTACCTGCAGAAATTTTTTTTATTTTCAAAAGTTTTTCTCCGATTAAACTTAGCTGCTTGAACATCTCATTTGTGCAGTATCCTATTTGCTGAGGCATCATATCTGCTCACCTTTGAGAAGACTTTAGGAGCAACAATGTGACTGCTGAACTACTGATCCACTTAGAACAATTATTATACTTGTCCACTAAGGACAAATCCTATGGCCTGCTTTGAAATCCTAGGGTAATAAAAATGGAAGTATTTTGTTTTGTTTTATTTAAGTTTTTTTTTAAAATTTTAATTCCAGATAGTTAACATACAGTGTTACATTAGTTTCAGGTGTACAATATAATAACTCAACAGTTCCATACATTACCCTGTGCTCATCATGACAAGTGCACCTCTTAGTCCCCATCATCTACTTAGCCTATCCCATTCCATAACCATCAAATTGTTCTCTATAATTAGGAGTCTGTTTCTCTCTCTCTTTATGTCTCTCTCCCCTCCCCCATTCTTAAAGCCCCAATAGGATTGAAATCATATGGTATGTCTTTCTCTGACTGACTTATTTCACTTAGCATAATACCCTTATCTCCATCCATGTCATTGCACATGGGATGATTTCACTCTTTGCTATGGCTGAAGAGTATTCCATTGTATGTATATACCACATCTTTATTCAGCAATCAATGGACATTTGGGTTGTTTCATATCTTGGTTATTGTAAATAATGCTGCGGAAACAAAAGAGTATTTGTATCCCTTTGAATTAGTGTTCTTATATTCTTTGGGTAAATGCCTAGTAGTGCAATTATTGGTCAAAGATCTTCTAATCCTATAAGAATATGCAAAGTTCCTGAGTTGGCATCAGTCTGAATCCAGTTAGGAAAACATAAACTACTCTTTGTCTTTCAACAAAGGGATGATTATCACAGGTGGTTGATAACATAGATGCATTCAGTGTATGTGGTTTAATTCATAGTACCTACTGTTAATACTTTCAAATGAGTCCATGATATTTTGCTGAATAGGTATCAGGTAATTAAAGTTATGTGTCTTCCTCTGAGATATTTTAATGCTATATATTTAGGGAAGATAACAGAGCTTTTCAAAGGAGTGCTTTTGTTATTTCTTGAATAATTTGCTACATATATTAATGATAAACACCCACAGAAGGTATATATACCTACATTTACCAAGAACATTTTACAAATATATATATAATCTAAGAACTTTAATTAGAATATTTTGATTATGTAGAACTTAGAAGGCTGCAGAAATTAACCAATCTAAAAAATCCCAGTTTAAAAATAAGGAAATTCAGAATTTCTTTAAAATTTTTAACTAATGTGTACTTGATTTTTATAACATCAGTCATCTCTTTGTCAAAATATATATGCATAGTCACATACATACTTACATATATGCAAACAAGGTTTGAGAGGACATAGGAATTTAAATATGTAAAAATAAAGCAAAAAATATTTCTACTCTTAATTTAAAAAAATTTCCAGTGTATTGTCATCACATATAGTCCATTTGAAGTATACATAATTCAATATATATTTACATATAAATATAATTTATATGTAAATATAAATATATATTTTGGTACAAAGTATATATTCAAATGATTTAGTAAATAATGTCTGGAAGATATTTTTAATTATTATAGTTTCAGAATGACAACATACATTGTATGTATGAATAAATAAATATGATTCATGAGAAATTATGTTTCACTTTTAATATTGGTAGAATTTTCACTAGAAATTGAAATACTACTGTGACATATTATACTTTTCAATAACATGTTAAACAATAAAGAAAATAAATTACCATCAAAATGTGTAAAATTCAGGTGATTTAAAATCACAAATTTTTAGTTTATAATTCAGATATTTTAATTGTCTTAAGCAGATAGTATTATGAAACATTTAATGAAGTAAGAAAATCTTGTTCAAAGACCAATCCCTTGAAAATATTTGGATGTATCTTTTATTAGTCGTATCTACAGTTTCTACTTTTTATTTGCCTCAAGTTTATTACTCTAAAGTTAGCTAGAATCTACCATTTAATATTTTTATTCAATAAAAGTACTGTTTGTTTTGAATTTCTGTTACATAATAGTCAACTACTGACCAAGTTTGATTTAGTGAATTTATATACTATTTTTATATACATGAGATAAGATAAATTATTTTTACTACAGTATGAATGGAATCATGGCTGATTTTCTATGCATATAAGAATTGAATTTCTTCAAATAAATCTTATGCTTCTTTTGTGCCCACAAAGACATCTGGATACTCATCAGAAGTGTAAAAATCCCAACTAGAAGAAAAAAGAAATAATTATCCTTTCTTATTTCTATGATCGATATACCAAGTTATATTGGGAAAAAAACTATCTTATGTAGCTCTTAAAATATTTCTCAAATGTTGCATACTTCTATATCAATTTTCTTTACTCATATTAATTGCTTAGCATAATATATGTTCATCCATATTTATTGCATAGTTGAAGAAACATAGAAAGTATATAGCAGAGTTCAAAATAATCCACATTTTTTATATCCCACTGCCACAAAGTATTTCCAAATAAGGAATTGTTATCTCTTTGAATTGCTCAATAATAGTTTTCTATATGCAGACAATATATGTCTACACACATGCATATGGCAAACCACATTAATTATGATTTAAAAATTTTGTACAGTGAAATAAATAATGTGTGAAATGGATGTAATCCATATACTTTCCAATACATGAAGTTCAATGCAATTTAACTCTCTTATGTATGTTAAAATGCCCAGCATTTGAGATTACACACTCATGCTCCCAGCCTTCCATTCAGAGACATTCATGAACACTTGAAGGACATAACACATACATATGCCTATATTCATCATAAAAGAGATTTTCAAGTGAAGTGCATTATTAACACAACTTCTTATGAGTAAATCCTTTTTGCTTAATTAATTTGTTTGGGCTACATTAAGCCATAAGTACCTAGAGATTTTTGTTCCAGTATATTTTAATACTGCTAAAAATATCCAAAATAAAGATAAAAATGAAGGCAAAAAAATCCTTTTGCAGAAATGCCAAACTTTAGCACTACAGAAACTTGTTCTCAGAAATCACTTATCCTAAAGGAGCATTTACTTAAATGTCAAATAACCAAGGTCTTACCTGGCAGTGTTTGTGTCATGACAGTGAAACTAATCCATGATCCAATCTGTTAGATTAAAGCATAAATTAATAAATACCTATGATTAATCTAGGAATTTTTCATTTGTGGTTTTAAATAGGTAATGTGAAGCTTAAAACACGATAGAAAAACTACTGGTAGAAATACATTTTCCCCAAATAATGATTTTGTTGTTAATTATGATAGTCATAAAGAATCCCATAAACAGCATCATATTCATAAAATAAGAAATGAAAGACGTTCCAAAAACTTTGATAAAAAACAGAATCCTGAAACATCTCAAGACATTTTATATGAAAATTATAAAATTTTGTTTAAAAATATATATATGGAAAGATATTCATTTTCTGCAGAGAAAATTGTAGTTTATGTAAATATTCCAATTTCCCATGCCTATAACTCGAATTGAATCTATATCATAATTTATATCTCTGTCTATGCCTATACATACAGATAAATCCTGTGTATAATTATATATATTAAACTTTAATACTTGTAAATATAGAAACACATGCATTTAGTTTCTCATAGGATAAAGTTTAATTATTTACATACATAAATAGCATACCTCATAGGTGTAGTTAGGACATGAAACCAGAAAAAACATCCATGTGAAGGGGTTATAATTTGGACTTGGAAAACAGGCATTAACTCCTTTTAGAAAGAATAAAATATCAATGATGGTACATACTGCAATTTAATCATATATGTATTATATAATTCTAAATTCCCTAAAACAACTTACACCACATAAAATGTCATCAATTATTTATAGAACCAACTTCCCAAATTACTCAGAAGAGTCCCAATTTCAAATGCTATGGCCTTTTGACTCAAACAATATACCTGTAATTTTCTATGTCTACAGCTATGTTGCCATACATTTATACAATATACCATGATAATCAGTTCTTTAAAATTTAATACAGAAATGTTATTTTGCATATCATAATAGTTGCAGCTGAATTACATACTACAATTAGTAAATATGCTTTAACAATTGCATGCCTCTTCTCTTTTAGTGTCAAAGAAGATATTTTTGGTTGAGATTGTTTAATACTTCAAACCTCCCTTTCTATTTAATTAGTGAAAATCCAAAAGAAATTTTTTAAGGATGTCATTTATATCAGAAAAGTGTGAAAAATCTCTCATAAGAGGATTACAATGAATATCAGCATACTTAATATTCAGAAATACCACATAAATTATTTCTGCTCAGCAATCAGGGTTGTTATTTACAATTTTCATTATACTTAGCATATTGTCACTTGATTTTTGTGATTCTTTGCCTTTTAATTTTGTTCAAGAAATATTTTAGATAGCATATTAAAATGATTTCAAGTTGAACTTTGAGCTGTGACATTTATAAAAGTAAATATGAATTATAAAATTACTGTTTATTCTCTGTAACAAGCTTAATTGGATAACACATCAACTAATCTCTTTTAGTTATAATTCTAAAGTCATAATGAAATGCTAGTATGTTGTTTTCAGAGTTGTATCTATTGTTAAAGTATCAACAAAAAATATATTAGGTACAGATTTCATGTACTGCTCATTTCAAGATAAAGATAAATACATATGCCATTTAATATCATATTCTCTTGATAACATTCATGTAAATGTCTTTGTGTAATGCCCATATATTCATCAAAAGAAAAATAATTGAGGGAGCACCTGGATGGCTCAGTCTATTAAGCCCTGGACTCTTGCTTGCAGCTCACATCGTGATCTCACAAACCTGTGAGATGGAGCCCAGCATCAGGCTCTAGCGCTGACAATGCAAAGCCTGCTAGGGATTCTTTTTTTCCCTTGCTCTGTGCCCCCACCCTGCTCATGCGCGTGTGTGAGTGCTCTCTCTTTCTCTTTATCACAATAAATAAATAAACTTAAAAAAAAAAGGGAATTCCCAAACTCAAAATAGATATGGCCAAAACAGGAAGAAAAAAAGAAAAGATGAGAGTTGATTGAACTCAAGAAAGAAATTGTAGAAAAAGAAAAAAAAAATCATCTCAGTAATATAGACATTTCAATTTTCCTAAGAGTAGAATGTTCACTAGAATAGGGGATATTAAGTAGATGAACAAAACCAGCCAAAACAAGCAAACAAGAAGGAAAAAAACAGAAAGTGATAGATATATAAGATATAAAATATAATACATGTACAATTTACCCCCTGACCCAGTCCACAAAGCAACAAAACAAATTTTAAATTACAAAACTTTCTGGTACTAAAAAAAGGGACATGAATCAATGTCCTGGAAAATTACATCATGTATCTGGGAAAACTGACCTGAAATGATCAACTCTGAGACACACCTCACAAAATTAATAGATGTAGTGATAAGGAAAAATTCTTTTGAGTCTGAAGGCAAAAAGACCAAGTCAATAAACAAAGAAGACAAGATTAGATTTCTGATTTCTCAAGAGCAACATACAAGCAAGATAAAAGGCGGAGTGAACCCTGAAGAAAAAAAAAAGTTTTTTTCATTTGAACAATTCCAAAGTTACATTTGACTTTAGAAATATGATGATTTAAAAATTTTCATTTTCTTTATTTTTTAAATGTTTATTCATTTATTTTGAGAGAGAGAGAGTGCACAGGAGGGACAGAGAGAGTCCCAAGTAGGCTCCGTGGAGTCAGCAAGGAGCCCTAGGAGGTGCTCAATCCTACAAACCATGAGATCATGACTTGAGCCAAAATTGAGAATGGGACACCCAGCCAATTGAGCCACCCAGGAACCCCTGAAATTTTCATTTTCATATAATGATACCAGAATCCAGACAAGATGAAGAAACTTGAGCAAGGTAATGTTGTTAAGGGTTCATAGTCAAGACTAAAATTAGTGATATTCATAACTTTGGTAATGTTAGTATTTTTATAGGACTCTATTGTGTTTCCACACAAAAACAAATCAGACTATCAGAACTTTTAGGCTTCAAATACATCCAAAGAGAACTCAGTAAATTATGAATATAGATAAGATAAAAATGGCATCCAACCATTTAATTAAATGCAGGCTCTACTGTAAGGCAAAAGCAGACAGTAAACCACTATAGTACTGGCATTAATCTGTTAACATTTTTCAGCAAGAGAGAGTACAGATATTTTCAAATCATATTATAGTTATTTTAGATATCTATGTATCTATATCTATCTCTATATGTTCATCAATACTCAAGAAGTTGAGTAGTTATCACAGGATTATGTAATGTAATAAAAATGTTATATATTTTGGCTTTTTTATACATTCACAAATATACCAACATAAAAAATTTCCTTTTTAATTCTATATGTGTAAGTATTATTCTGGAAAATGTTTCACCAGACTGCCAGAAATATGCAAGGCAAGAAAATGTTAAGACATTCAGGTAGATATTAAAACATACTTGAGACAAATACACGTTTATATTTTCAGCGAGATTGATAACAAAATGAAATCCAACTGTTGACCATTGTTATTTGAAAGTATAATATAATCATGTATCATGTACAAAAAACAGTGTGAATCCTTACATATAATTAAACCTGAATGACAGGACTGATTTACCAAGAATAGCTTTAGATAAACAGTATAAATTTAAAAAAAATTTTTTTTAGCTAACTACTGAATTCAAAATGTCCTCCTAGGCATTGCTATTTTATAGCTACTGTATTTGCTAAACAATGATCACTTTTATAAGAAAAAAGCTTAAGAAGTCAATTGAAATATAGTGAGATTGTGTCCATTATTATGCATATTAGATCAAGATTGAGAGTTAAGAAATTAGATCTGTATCACTGAATTTTATATTGCCTTTATTAATAATATCTCTTTATTTTTTCATATATTTAAGTGAGGTTATCATTTGTTCTGAGGAGGGCATGCATACTTCATTTTAGAGAAACCATTATTAGGAAATATGATTTAGTTCAAATATTTGAAAAACTTAGGCATAAAGGGGCTAGCCTTGGGGCATATTGTCTTAAATGTTTCCAACTATTGCTTCACTTAAGGCTTTGAAAGTAATAATTAACATCACACTAGATTAACTCACACTAGAGAAGATAAAGAGAAAAAGGGACTAACCTGTGTGATTAGGATGAGACAAAATTACATTGATGAAATGATTTCCAGCTTCACAAATCTGTAAAACATTTAAAAGTTTTCACTGTGGTATACCTGTTCCTCTTTAAAAATTGTATTCTCTCTCTATATACTAATGTCCATGTAATATATTAATTCCAAAGATCCAAGAGACATATTATTACTCTAATTGCAAGAAGAGGACATGTTGTATTGTAAGTAAAAAAAGCTGTTGAATATATATTGAGTTAACATAATGAGTCACATTGAGGTAGAAACTTTGAAGATATTATTGACACTTTTGATAACTAGGTTCAAATTTCCTTGTTAATCAGGCATTGCTGACTATATGCTTTGTACTTGTTTTAGAAGGTAAAGTTTGCATGCTATGAAGAGGTAAGTCACATCGGGAAAGATAGATTTGGCAATGGTTAACATGTTCTAAATTCATTAGCACAGCAGCACTACTTCAAGGGTGGTAGTGTGATTCCCAGGTGGATTCAGCTCAGTTTAGAAAAGTTATTGTAAGAGGTACTGTCCCACCAAGACACTTACTGCTTGTCTGTCATCTGGCCCCTTGATCATGCACACTCCACATGTCCCTGTAAATAGGCCACTATGACCCTCTAAGAAGCTTGTGTTACTAACATCTTTGGAGAGGGGTTGGGGAGGGCTAATAATGTTTCCAATTTGCAACATGTATTCTCAGAAGTTACATGCCTTATCTGATTAACACAAAGTGTGTATTCAACATTTAAATATTATGGTATTAATAACAGATTGTTATTCAAAACCTTTATCGTTTAGGGTCATCCAAAGTTTTACTATAATATATTCCATAATAGAGCATGTTTTTAACTCAGTGTCTTTAATGCTATTAATCTCTTAAAATATATCTGATTTTGTTCTTTTCAACAATTTCTGTATGGATTGATTCACATTTTGTAATTGTAGAAGAAGCTCCTAGTTTCTCAAGTTATCATTAGGAATCAAAGTTGAATTTCACATTTTCAGATAATAATTTTATAGTTGAACTTATTTGCAGGTGAATGTGGTTAAGAGTGTGGACTTTTGTTGGACTAATTTGTGTTCAAAAAGCACATCTTTTAACTTACTTATTAGAGATTATGTGATTAAGACATTTGAAATTTCATTTCTTCACCTAAATGCAAATATTACTTCCTATCTCATGATGATTATTTTAGGATGATTAAATGAAATCCAGTGTCTGACATATGAATTGCCCAATAAAATTATGATAATTTTAGTTACCAATATCATCAGTTAAAAACTTCTCCAGAGAATGATCCTACATTGATTGATCTTCTCTAAATTTCTGTGTCACACATTGGCTACACTACAAAACATATAATTACCAAATTAATAATTTGTTATATTTGTTTGATCTTAATACCTGTCCTCATCTTTCAGTCAAATAGAATGTCATACTCATTTTTCATCACTCACAGTGCCAAACACACAATGGAATATATGATAAAATTAAGTAGTATTAATAAGCAAATTACCTTAGCTAATCTTTGTAAACAAATTATATTTTAGAAATACGGATTTTCTTCTGGTGAAATGTATTCACTTTTTGATTCTCAATATTTTATACTTATTCAACCATCAAAATATTTTCTCCTTCTTACTTTTTACAGCTAAATATGGAAACATCAATCTTCTACTCAAAGTATAGGCCATGGAAAAAAGAGCTTTTAGGCTTCAGTCAGACCACTAGAATAGCTGTAACTAATGCCATAATTTAAGATTATGTGCTCCGTGAAGGGCCCAGCCCCAAAATAAAACATATAACATATTGAAATAAGAAAAATAAAAGAAGGGGATTAAAAAAAAAGTTGTAAATAAGCCAACTAGTCCATTGCTGTCTACCGATGAAATGCATATCTATATACATTCCAGGGGTGGAGAGAGAAAAATAAACACATCAGCTATATCCATATGCCTAGACATACTTAGCTTATCATCAACTTAGCAACTCCATAATGGATTTTAAAGAGCAATGTGACTATTTTCAATTTTCACCTTAAGCACTGGGTTTAAAATGCTGAAGAATGAATGAGTCCACTGTAGGCTAACTGCCCTAAATAGAAGTGGTTGATATAATTTCCTCTTGGATCCGGGCTGAGTAAGATTAGAAAATTCAGTCAGTGCTATAAAACTCAATATACGGTTCTATTACCAAATAAAATTTCAGAAGCACATTAAATGTGAAACACTGGAACATTTTTCAATATGATTTATACATTTCTCCTGGATTGATTCTTTTCTAAATTAGATGTATTCATTTGGCACATTATATGTTAACACAACAATTTCATAAATAAAGCTTGAGGAAGTTGCTATCATTAGGTTTGATTTTTACGTTACTTAAAATTTAAATTATCTTATGCAGCAAAACATACAAATGCAATCTACTATGAAATGTGCATGATTCCTACGTAACACCGATGGTATAGACATTGTAGATAATAAGTACACAGGAACATAAGAAAAAAAGCCAAGGAAACATTGTCCAGATATTTTAAGAAAAAAATTATATTTAAATAATACGTGCAAGAAGAAGCAGTTTTCCTGCATTATAGTAGTAGAACAAATGAGTTTCAAAATATTTCATTTGATTTGCTCATATACGAATTGATAATTTGGAACAATGTTTCCCTCTTTCAAAAAGTTTAATTAAAAAATAAGTTTATATTTTCCAGACACATTCACAGAGAGATCAGCAACTCAGGGGCATTGCCAGAATCACCTTACTTACAAAGAACAAGATGACCTAGATTTTAAAAGTCACTAGGAGTTTGTGCACAACAATGTGGATACACTTAACACTACTGAGTTGTGCACTAAAGATGGGTAAGATAGTAAATTTTATGCTCTTTGGGTTTTTACCATAGTTAATGTTTTTTTACTTCCCTGGATATATTGTTTTAATTGCAAAAGAATTTTAGAAGAGTAAATAATGAAAATTCAAATGTACTTTCATTTGGAAGTATATGTGTTTCTTAAAGTAAATCTAAAAAAAATTATTTTTGCTTGTTTCATATAATCTTTATTGAGTAGCTTGACTATATGTTGCGTCATACTATATGAATAATAGGGTGTTAGTGATTCAATAATCCATTTTCCTCTTGAGTGTTAACATTATATTGATAAGTATAAAAATAAATTTGTCAGCTAATTGAAAGTATCACAGTGTTTACATGAGAAAATAATCTTTTCCTTGAATGTTTTGATTTAGGAAGTAAATGGAAACACTTATTTTTTCCGCACCCTCAGTATTCTCAGTTCTTTGACATTTCAATTTTATTTTTAATTATTGCTAAATATTTAACAATGTGGGATGGGTGAAATAGGTGATGGAATTTAGGAGTGCACTTGTGATGAGCACTGGGTAATGTAAGTGTTGAATTACTGTGTTGTACTCCTGAAACTAATATTACATTGTATGTTAACTAACTGGACTTTAAATAAAAACTTAAAGATAAATATATAGACCTTAAGAGATATTTAACAATATGCATACGGGGCAGGGAAGTATCAAATTAATAGCTCATAAAGGACTTTTTAGTTACTATATCAGAAGTGTGGTTGTCCAAATTTTTATCAAAATATTCACCATTAAATCCCACTGTTTCCATATTGAAAGACATGATTGGATCAGAATATATGGAATTTCAGTAGTAAAGATGCTTCTTGTTTACTACTCGGTACTGTACCTCAGTCTATAGCATGTTGTCATTATGGTAAAGATGCCTATGACCAATGTCTAGAAGAAGGCCAACTTGCAGAGATCCACTTTTTTTTAAAGTTTTTATTTACATTCTAGTTAGTTAGCATATAGTGTAATATTGGTTTCAGGAATAGAATTTAGTGATTCATCACTTACATATAACACCCAATGCTCATCACAAGTGCCCTCCTTAATACCCATCACTTATTTAGCCCATCCCCCTCCCATCTCCCTGCCAGGAACCTTCAGTTTGTTGTCTCTGGAGTTAAGAGTCTTTCCCCTACGTTCATCTGTTCTATTTCTTAAATTCCACATATGATTTAAATCATATAGCATTTATCTTTCTCTGGCTATTTCACTCAGTATAATATACTTTAGCTCAATTCACATTGTTGCAAATGGCAAGATTTCATTCTTTTTGATTGCTGAGTAATATCCCATTGTGTGTGTGTGGGGGGTGGATGTATACAATATCTTCTTTATCAATTCATCAGTTGATGAATGTTTGGGCTCTTTCCATAATCTGGCTATTGTTGATAATGTTGTTATAAGCATCAGGGTGCATGTGCCCCTTCAAATCAGTATTTTTGTATCCTTTGGGTAAATACCTAACAGTGCAATTGCTAGATCATAGAGTAGTTCTATTTTTGTCTTTTTGAGGAAATCCATACTGTTCTCCAGAGTGGCTGCCCCAGTTTGCATTTCCACAACAGTGTAAGAGAGTTCCCCTTCCTCCACATCCTCAACAACATCTGTTGTTTCTTGTGTTGCTAATTTCTGTAATGTTCTTTCTTGAAGCTTCATCAAGTGAAGCATTCTCTACTTATATAAGTGAAAATTATGCACCTAGGGAACAAACTCTAAACATCCTAATATAGAATTTGTAGCCATCAAATAGTCAGACTGTGTATTTTGTCTTAGTAAAATTATTTTGGTTTCCACTGTAAAAGTCAGTAATCTTTATTCTGTGATGTAGTAATATTTTTATAGGAATTAAAATGATTATTTCTGTCTATATCTGTTCTTCCCAAAGTTTCATATATGTTATATATGTTATCATTATTATTAGTTATTGGCAGATGTAAGTTTATCATTTGAGCAATGTAATGGTCATTTTATTAATGCAATTAAAAAATAGAATCTGCTAAAATGTTTCTAACACTGATAATCAGGTGTGTTTT
Source organism: Panthera leo (assembly GCF_018350215.1). Classification (NCBI taxonomy): domain Eukaryota; kingdom Metazoa; phylum Chordata; class Mammalia; order Carnivora; family Felidae; genus Panthera; species Panthera leo. The sequence continues at coordinate 152,722,028 of NC_056682.1, read as the reverse complement.
GCATTTCAGCTCTTAATTTTTCTACTAGTAAGTATTATTATTATAAGTTGTGTCTTATTTATTTTATCTTAATATTTCAAGGAAAATATTGGATCACTATATAATTATGGAAAGCTTCATCTGTGATATGTATCAACTATTATAAGCTTGAGAAGTTAGTTTCTACTCTTAGGGATAAAATATATTCACACAGACATGATATTTGATAATACAAGCCAATATTATACTGTTTTAGCATAGGTTTTATAACATGATAATTTATATCACTATGATCATAATATTCTAATAATTTATTTCAACTCCTAATCTCTATTTTTATTATGAAACTCATTTATATACATTTCTATAAGAAAGGATAACATGTATTGTATTCCAGAGTAAATATATCCAATATGTTAATTATGGATTTATCAGAAAATATATATACTAAATGATACTTTTTTTCCATTAAGACTTTTTTTAGAGCAGTTTAACATTTATAGCAAAATCCAGGGGAAGGTGCAAAGATTTTTCAAGTGCTCCCTGCTCCAGTACATGTATAAGCTCTCCCATTATCAATATCCTCCACCAGAGTGGTACATTTGTCACAACTGATGAACCACAATAACACATTATAATCATCCAAAGTTCATGGTTTGCATTATATGGCTCACTCTTGATGTTGTTTGTACATTCTAAGTTTGGACAAATGTATATTGCCATATATCCATAATTGTGGTATCATGCAGAGTATTTTACTGTCCTAAAAATTCTCTGCACTCTTCCTGTTCATTTCTCTCTTCAATCCTGGACAACCACTGATCTGGTTACTGTTTCCACAGTTTTACCTTTTCCAAAATGTTATCTGTTTGGAATCATACAGTATTTAGCCTTTACAAAATGGCTCCTTTTATTAATTAATATTCCTTTAATCTTTCCCCATGTCCTCTCATTACTTCATCACTTCATGAGAGGACATGAGACATGTCCTCTCATGACACATCTGGATGTGTCATGGTTTATCCATTCACCTGCTTTGGCTTAGTTGCTTCCAAGTTTGGGCAATTATGAATGAAACTGCTATAAACATCCATTTGTAGGGTTTTGTGTAGTCATAAGCTTCTAATTCCTTTGGGTAAACAAGGAGCACAATTGTTGGATAGTACAGTAAAAGTGTATTTAAGAAACCGCCAAGCTGCTTCCCAAAGGGGCTGGATCATTTTGCATTCCCATAGCAATGAATGAGAGTCGCTATTGTCCCTCATCCTTGTCATCATTTGGTGCCATCAGTGCTCTAGATTCTTGGCCATTCTACTCAGTTTGCAGTGCTATCTCATTTCAGTCTGCATTTCCCTGATAGCATATGACTTGGAGCATCTTTTTGTATGCTATTTACTATCTGTATATCTTCTTTGGTAAGGTGTCATTTTTGAATTCAGCTGTTTATTTTCTTATTCTTGCATTTTAAGAATCCATTATATATTCCAGATAATGATCTTTTATCAGATGTGTCTTTGGAAAATATTTTTTTCCTAGTCTATGCTTTTCTTCCCATTCTCTTGATATTGTCTTTTGGAGATCATTAGTTTTTAATATTAATGAAGTCTAGCTTATTGGTTATATTCTTCTTGGATCATTTGTTAGTGTTTTATCGAAAAAGTCATCGTGGTACCTAAAGTTATCTAGATTTTCTCTTATGCTAACTCCTAAGAGTTTTATGGTTTTGCATTTTGCACTTAAGTCTGTGATCCATTTTGAGTTAATTTTTGTGGAGGGTATAGGTCTGTGTCTGGATTGATATTGTGTGTGTGTGTGTGTGTGTGTGTGTGTGTGTATCTAGTTGTCCTAGCATCATTTTATTATGACTATTTTGTTCTATTGTATTGTCTTTGCTCTAACCAATAAATTTCACTTTTGAAAATGAGTAACTGTAGAGCTCTAAACAAAAGTTCAGATATTGTATTTATATTATTACAGGGTATGAAAAGTAAATTTTAGTAGTTATTTTATGAATTTATTTGTTGCATGAAACTAATATTTTATTGTACAAAACTCATTATAAGAGATGATATTTTCACTCAAAATTGTAACTCAAAGTATTTGATTTGAAATTTAGTGTTTAAAAATAGTTTACTTTGTTTCTGTGGTCTATCTCATTATCACATTTCTGGGGGTCCCTGAATTATTTTTTTAATCCATAGAGCTTTCATGAAATATTGTATAAGACAAAAATGTGCGCATATGGTAAAGAATATAGTATAAAATAGCATCATAGAGTAAAATTTTAAAAAAGATACTTCATAAATATTGACTATGTGGTAAATGATTATTAAAAATACATTTATGATTATTATTTTTTCAGAAATTTTTATATATTAGCTTTGATTCTATATATATTTAGCAATGATATATTTTACCATTATAGTAGCTGCTCTTTTTAATTTAAATTATTACTGTTTTTAGAAGTAAGTCAGTTTTAGCTAAAACATAAATGATAATTATAACAAATTATAATAAAATCAATTTCCATTAATTTTACATTATTATTTTTAAAACTAGTTTCTAAACAAATTATTTAAGAAGCAGTAGTAACTCCAGCCAAATTTGCATATAAAGTTGATTCCTATTATGTTATTAGGTATCTTAGATACTTGAGGGGATTTGCGAGGAAATTAAATTGACAAATGATGAGAAAAGGTAGAGTCCCATGTTTTAAGTCTTCAATAAAAAAGTAATGTGAATCTTTTTTATTGGTGTGTATAACTGTCTATCAACAGTAAGCAAAAGAGAGAAAAAACTGTCACAAACAAACCTGAGCACGATGCTGAGAATAAAAGCATTACCTTTGGCAGGCTTTTCATCCCTTATTTATCTTCCCCCCACAAATACCAAACATTCAAGCAGTTTCCTGGCCTTACTGCAGTTCCCATTGCATGGCCCCACTCTCCTCCAGCCTTGCTATGATATATGCTATGATAGATAGTGTTCCCAGCACCCTCTCTCCTAGTCAAAAACTACTGTTCTATGCCCAAGGTCGTTCTTGGTTGTGTTACAAGTGAAGTTGTGACTGCTTGAGAAGAGCATAATTTATTACCTCTCCAAGAATATTTTCATTATAATAAAAAAAAATTAACCTAAATGACTGGATAACTAATGGTGAGACTGAAGACACAGAGAGCAAAACAGGAAGTAGAGTGATTTTCAGTGTTTTGCAAACCATGTCTTATATGTTATCTATTCTCTCATTTCCTACGTTGTTGAAGACAGTAAGAAATTCAGGAGAAAAAATTCCTCTTCTGGTGAAGTGCTCAATGTACAAAGAATTGATGAACTGTAACTGCTCCTGGAGAGTAAAACTAAACTGAGAAGAAGAGAGGATAAAGAAAACAGGAATATTATTTATAAAATAGCAAAATATTAAAAATTATAGAATATATTTTGTTTTGCAATAGTGATTTTGTTTCTTTGTGGGTGGACTTGAGTTCAGAGAATGAAGAGATGTCATAGAAATATGAAGATACTGGGTTATAGTGTATGTCCACATTATTTCTAGCAGAAAAACAAAGATCTAAAAGTTGTGGAGAAAAATATTATGATGCCTTTATAAATTTGCCTAATTTTGATTCTACTTGTTTGTTTTTTTTCCCTTATAGATTTTGTGATTTCAGAACATATTTGAGAGAAAAAAAGGCACATTGAAAGTCAGAAAGAATTTACACAGAGAGGGAGGTGATAAAATACTTCTCAGAATATAATATAAGCATGGCAAAACTCACAAAAATCAGAGTTTCCAAAAGGAATTATACTCTAGTTTGGAATGTTTTAAGTGTTCATTGTAAAGTGTGTTGTTTTGCTTACAGTATATTTTGCTTCATATATTAGAAAACAGAATGGCAGTAGAAAAAAAAAAACAGAAGGCGGGAGCAAAAGAGAAAATCATAATTGTTAATAGTCCACAAAATGCCTGATTCATACATAAGTCATTAAGAATTAATTATGACCTTATTGAACATAGTTCTCATACATTGTCTTCTAGCCAGGTGATAATGTGGCTCTACACAACAGAAGCAAATTCAACTTTAAATGAATAAAGCATTTTTTCTTAGATTAAGAGGGTACATATATCAATAAATGAAGAACAGGAAATTTTGCAAACATTTGCAGAAAAATTAGCACTTGGAATTAAGATAGGCATTTTCTGGGTAGACTTTATATTATACAAGACTGGCCTATGAATTTCCCCTGAGTTTCTTCACATAATAGTAATTAATTATAATATATGCTGATAATCTTACTATAATATAATTTTAGATGCACTTGACTTAAAAATATGTGCTTTTGGGGCATTTGGCTGGCTCAGTCAAAAGAGCATTCAACTTTTGATCTCAGGGTTGCAAGTTGGAAGCTCATGTTGGGTGCAGAGATTACGTAAAATTAAACTCTTTAAGAAAAAAAAAAGATGCTTTTCTTTCCAAACCATTTGCATATACATTTTTGTGATATATGTGAAAGGCACACACTTAGGCATTCATTTATTATGAATGAAGAAAATTAACCTTGAAATACAGAATGTTATGCTCACAGTGATATGGTAGGTATCTTCAATTTAGGTGATAAATGTGCAAACTCAAACAACTCAGTTTTTATTACATTCTGTATTAGAATCAGTTTCCTAACTTACATCTTAATATCATATTTTATTTGTGAAAAATAAGTGTGTTTTGCCTGCATCCAACATTATTAGGAAATTCCAGGGCTAGCAGGCGTTTTTAATTTGCCATCACAATTTATAATGTTAAGAGAGTCCCAGTGGCCCCTCTACCTTATTTCTAAATGTCTACTTGCAACAGAATAGACAAAATTCAAAATTTTGACTTTTAAACAAGGTTTTCTCAGATAATACCATCTATAATTGAAAACACAGATGTTTCTTTTTATCTTAATTTAAGTCTAGGATTGAGATAGTCAATGTTTGTTATGTGCTTAGAAATGTGGAATTAAAGTCATTGTATTTACCTACTGTCTATATTGGACTTAGGCAATGCTACTATTTATCACTATTTATTTTGAGACCTTGGCCCTTATAAGACAGCAACTATGATAAAATTATAAGACTTGCCTAATTCTCCTCCTTCTTATTTTCTCCCCATGTGAAATGTATAAAGAAACATTGATTAATAAAAGAATGTGTGAAGATTGAAAACTAGTAGCTTAATTAGGAGACAGCGTCTTTAAAAATCCTGGGAAAAAATGTGTAGTGCAAACTATTAGAATTTTGCTTGCTTCCAATTATACCTTTTTTATACTAAAATATTATAATTGTTATGACATTTTTAAAAAGCTGTAACTTTTTTAAAACAAATTTTATTTTATACTACAGCCATGGATTCATGGCTATACCACATTTGAAAAAAGGAAAGAATCAATAATATTATATAAACGGGAAATGTGTAAATATTTACACAGAAATAACGGAAACCAAGTTGCAAAACTCTTGTATAGTGGTTAACATCATAAGGAGAAGAAATATGAGAGAAATAATCATACATGAAGTTAAAAATATATCAAAATAAAAACCAAATATGTGGTTATTGTTTTGTTTATCCACTAGTTAATTCTTCCATTTGCTCAAATTTACTGAGTAGTTAATATACAGAGATCATTAGATTTGGCACAATGTAGATTAGCAATAAAGGCATCAAAGTAAATAAACTGAAGCCTTACTATCTATGAATAATATAAACATGTGGAAAATTAAAAGGTGGTGATATACTTCTAATACATTCCCTTAAGAAATTATGAATAAAGAGGGGGGCTCCTGAGTGGCTGTCGGTTAAGCATCCAACTTTGGCTCAGGTCATGATCTCAGGGTTTGTGAGGTCAAGCCCTGCATTGGGTTCTTTGACATAAGCACAGAACCCACTTCAGATAATCTGTCCCACTTTTTCCCTCCCCTTACCCCCCACTCTCTCTCTCTCAAAAATAAATAAATATTAAAAAAAGAAATTATAAATAAAGAAATAGTTTTTATTATTCACCCAAGAAAGTAGTATTTCTACTATGTGCAAGACCAGGTGTTAAAAATATTAAAGCATGACCTGCCTCCACCACAGCCAACAAGTAGAGAACCTTATTATCTAAACTATTAATTAAAATACGCACACACACACACACACACACACACCCAGGTTTACATGAGACCTTTTAATAAAGTGTGGTGTGTCATTTGTGCCTTGTATGAATGTGGAGTGTAAGTTGTCTAATACAAACTTCACAAAGGATGTAGACTTCTATATGAATCAAGGGACTTTATCAATACATCAGGGACAGGAATCATGAGAGTTAATCTATCAAGGACAGGAATGAGGAAGAACATGAACAAAGAATAGAGTATGCGTTTTTGGTGGAACTATATGGTATATGAAGTAAAATATGTGTCTCATAAAATAATGCATTACAGAAAAACTAAATAATCTTTTGTGCTCAGATGGATGTGTACCCAATCCAAACAATGCATATGTAAAGTTAAACAGATTTATCTAAATAACTGGATTGAAAACAATTAGAAAAGATCTGTAATTCATTAAAAAAAGCAGATTTTTGTTTTCATTCAGAATTAGTTAATTAACAATTATGCCAAAGTGTTTTTTTATTTTTTAAATTTTATTATTATTATTTTTTAACAGTTTTAATGCTTGTATATTTTTGAGAGAGAGAGAAAGACCAAGAGCTAGTGGGGCAGGGGCAAAGAGAGAGACACATAGAATCCGAAGCGGGCTCCAGGCTCTGAGCTGTCAGCACAGAGCCTGCCATGGAGCTGAAACTCACAAACTGCAAGATCATGACCTGAGCTGAAGTCAGAAGCTTAATGGACTGAGCTACCCGGGCACCCCACCAAAGTGTTTTTTAAATGTTCATCTTTTAGATTCGTAAAACTTTTTGCTGTTAGGGGTTTATAAGTGTGCAGACAATAGGAAGAACTACTAAGTATGATTTTTTTTTCAAAGTTTACTATACTTCAAAAATTTTAATCATTCTTTATAGATAAGTAGAACATTTTGATTAAAATATTTAGAGATTTGGGGTGCCTGGGAGGCTCAGTCAGTTAAGCGCCTGACTCTTGACTTCCGCTCAGGTCAGGATCTCACGACTGGTGGGATCATGCTCCATGTCAGGCTTTGTGCTGACAGCATGGAGCCTGCTTGGGAATCTGTCTCTCTCTCTGTCCTTCCCCACTTGGGCACAAGTTTGCACATATGTGAGCGCTTTCTCTCTCTCTTGTAAAAGTAAATAAATAAACTTAAAAGATTTAGAGAACTAAAAAAAAAAAAAAGATTTAGAGAGCTAATGGCTTGATTTTGGGAAGTTGTTTGACCTACTTCACTTAATAGCATTAATTACATAATATAAAAAGATATCATATTTTGTACATGGCAAATCCTCAAATATTTGTTTTGCATTTTTAATAACACTTCAATTAGAGCATGAATAGTAAAAAAATATAAATAATACATACCAAAAAATTGATAGCAGATATTGTGACTTGCCGGTTTCCAAATGCTAGAAAGTAGGAAAAGAAGATGTAATGCATGCATTCACATTTTGGATTGTCTTGCTATAAACATAATTGAAGCAGTGTTTATTGGATATTACTATTCTCTAATCCAAAGTACTATGCTGTATATAATTGACCTTTTGGGGTAATACATTTGAAATTTAAAAGAATGAAATATTTTTGCTTTCCACATGAACTTTTCTTCTAGTTACCTAATGATATTTAGAATACAAATGGAATCTACTTTTAATTGGTATTATAAAATTCTTTGAAGGCAGATTTAATTTCTCATTTGTCACTTTAAAAGCACATCATTGATGTATGTGTGTTTCTGTGCCAGTACCATACTGTCTTGATGACTACAGCTTTGTAATCTAGCTTAAAATCTGGAATCATGATGTCTCCAGTTGGGTTTTCATTTTCAGGATTGTTTTAGCTATTCAGAGTCTTTGTGGTTCCATACAGATTTTAGGATTGTTTGTTCTAGTTTGTTCTGTGAAAAATGCTGGTGGTATCTTGATAGGGATTTCATTAAATGTGCAGATTGCTTTAGGTAGTATAGGCATTTTAAAAATATTTGTTTTTCTAATCCATGAGCATGGAATGTTTTTCCATTTCTTTGTGTCCTCTTCAAAATCTTTCGTAAGTATTCTATGGTTTTCAGAGTACAGATCTTTTACCCTTTTAGTCAGAATGTATTATGCCAAGCGAAGTAAGTCAATCAGAGAAAAACAAATGTCATATGATTTCACTCATATGTGGAATTTAAGAAACAAAACAGATCAACATATAATAAGGGGGGAAGAGAAGGAAGGGAAACAAACTACAAGGAACTCAATGATAGAGAACAAACTGAGGGTTGACAGAGGGATGTGGGTGGGAGATGGGTTAGATGGTTAAAGGGTATTAAAAAGGGCACTTGTGATGAGCACTGGGTATTGTATGTAAGTGATGAATTACTGAATTTTACTTCTCAAACCAGTATTGCACTGTATATTAACTAAAATTTAAATGAAAAGAAAAGGAAAATTATTCCTTTATAAATAAATAAATACATACATATCATACGGCCTAATATATGATTGCATTTGATCATATGTCTTGTTTTTTAATGTTTAACAACAAAAAGAGACATGCTAATAATATTTTTTTCATTGATGTTTTATGATAGGTAATATTTTAAGTATTTTATATTTTTCATCTAGAAACAAATATATGAGGTAAGATTTAATGTTCTCATCTTAAAGAAAGATATAGATTATATCAGTTCCCAAATCATATATGAGTAATTAATAAATTAGAATTTAAGATAGTATCTTAAAGTCACCTTTCTGATGGCAGAAAAGTTGTAATATAAAAAAGTACTAAAATTGAAATTTTCTGATAAGCTCATCAGCTGTATTAATAGTTGCATTTTTTCTAGATTTATGTGAGGGTGTGTACATATAAATTGTATTTATGTAAACACATTTACAAATAAAAAATATAATGTCTCATTTTAAATCTTGCATATTTTATAAGGATATATTTAAAGACTTTTCCAATACTATTAAGCATTCATTGTAAAATCTATGACAGCATATGCATTATAATGTGTAATATGGCTAGCTCTAAACATTAAATATTATCTAATTGCTGCATAATTAGTGTAACTTTAATTTTATGTATGATAAGTAACACAACTTCAAACATCTTTCTTTGTAAGACATTTATAGAAGTTCTATTTCCATGGGCTAGAAATTTGAAAGTATAATATAGTCAAAAGTTATATAAGTATTTATGTATGAATATATATATATGTATATTCATATATAAAACATGTAGAATTATTGGCGATTTTGTTTTTATAAAGTACATGTATCTAATTATGAAATAAAATACATTAATGGAGAAAATTTGGGAAATAGATAAAAGTACAAAGAGAAATAAAATGCATAAAAATCCCATTATCCATTGTAAATCTATTAAAATTCAGATTTTCCCTTGGAAATATACATATTTTCTCCATACTTTTTATAGTATGTGGTAAAACATTCTTATAATCAATTATTCTTTAATATCTCTTTGCCATATAACTAAGCACATTTACCATATAATTAAACATTCTTCTATAGCTAAATCAAAATATTTTTTTATTTGTACCTACTATTAGACAAAACTTCATTCATTCAACAATACTTATTAAGAATTTATATAATGGGCACTATACTATGTGCTTGTGATAAATCAATTAAACTTAAGCCAAAAGCAACTCTTATCTTAATAAAAATTATTGTCTGACAAGGAAACAAATAATAATCACAAGATAACAAATGAAAGTTTGCAACCCTGGTAAGTGTTACTAAGAAAGACCTATATAGTATTTAATGTAAGAGCTAAAATGAAGGATTTATTTTAATCGAGGAGATCAGGAAGGACTGTCTGAGTACATGACTGCACTCTGATTTAGAAAATGAATAGATACTAACATACACAAGAGAGGGGTTCAGAACATTTCATGTATCAGGACAGTGAAGATATACCTTCTTTTCATTTTTTAATGAGAATAAATAACTGTATGATTAAAACAGGTACTGGGACAGAGATTATAATTTTTAAATATTTTAAATGTTTATTTCCAGTAAGCAAACTTACAGATAGTATAACTTGAAACAAACTTTCCAGAAAAAAATCTAGCCATCATTAAAATTTTCTGTAATATTTTTATAATTTTTATAATATTTCACATTTTGAATTTTTACAAAGGCCATTTTTCCTTGCTAGCTGCTGATACTAAACATATGTATTGAATTTTCTGAACATATGCATACAGTTTGCAGTTAATGGAATATGCCTGCCATTGGGCAGTTTTCAATTATGACAATTTTTTTCCTATTTACTTTTAAATATTTTTGAGAAGTAAGAAAAATGACCTCCTTAATGGTATATGTGTCAGAAATACATAATAATATGTTGTGTTTTATTTAATGTGTGTAAATGTACAGATGCCATTAATTTTATGCAGTCAAATTTGTTGAGAATAGGGCTTCTCTTGATATTCTCAAGGTATTCTCATGATATTCTCATGAAAATATTCTCATGATATTCACTTTCCAGCTGGGATCAGCATTATAGGGCTATATATATGTTCACAGAATTTGATTCCTACTTACCTTATGCATTTGAGAGTCTTGAGCCAGTAAAATTAGACTTTCAGGGTCTCATTTTCCTAATCTATAATAGGGACTATTAACACATCATAATGTTTCTTAATGGCATTTTTACATTTCTTGACAAGCATTTCCTTTTCAATAAATACTTTACATATGTTAATAACAATCAGCCTCTATTTTGTATCACATATGTGAATGTAACATTTTTCAGAGTCTCCTCTTCTTAAATATACTAAGGAGCAAAAGTATCTATCTGTTAATGTTCTGAAGTTAGTAGGTAAATATTCTGATAACATATCTTTAAGTATCAGAGTTATAAGATGTTAGGAAATTTCTCTCTTCAATATTCATAGTCGTTAGTATTTGGAAGAATTAAAGTTTTGAACATTGCAATGATATACACTTAGCAATCTTGACTAGATTTCTTGATCTTAACAAAGATTCTGTGTTGGTACTTCAAGTATGTATTAAGACAGTTTAACTGATTTTGTAAAATCTAAAATGAAGCTTGAATACTCTATTCATTTCTATTTATTTCAAACTTTAAAAACACCAGAAATAGATCACAAAAAATAATTATCAATTAAATTTGAAACCTCAGCCCTTTCACACTAGAACCCCGTGTGTGCCTTGTGAGCTGCAGCAAAAGCTGAGGAGAGAAAAGTCCAGAGTAAATAAAAGAAATGGAATCCTTTGTTAGGTACAGCTATTTCCCTCCAGTTTTAGGAACTGAGAATTTAGGTTTGGTCCATTGTGCTTTCCAACAAATTGCTTCAGCTGAGTCGATGGCCAGGATATTTTATAAAGTTATAAATAGAAAATAGTATGTTAAAGAAACAAATTGCTTCTTACTGAATTATATTTAATATTTTAACTACATATTTATATTAATTGTTTATTTTTTAAATCCTGATAGTTGATTTCATGTGATTGTGTGATGATACAGAATTTTTCTTTTTAATCTTCACCCTTTCATTTTTACTATCTGTCACTTTGGAGATTTACAACCAACTCATATATTTGTTAGAGTTCCTATGGAAAGAAAATAAACCAATGTCAAAATGGTCTTTAAGTATACATAAAAATTTAATGGAGGATTATACAGAAGCAACTTAAAATTGACATTTTTTTCATTATTTGCTTATTTTTTAAGTGTACCATGTTTCATAGCTTCTGTGTAGTTTAGAAGAGAGTCTTGATGTTGGCAATTTAGTATGGATTTAATTAGAAAGAAATCATACATACATGGTGGTGTATACTGTGGGTGATTAATATAGTAGGCAATCCAAGAAGTAAATCCCCAATAAAAGGCACAGCCCTGCAAATAAAACATAATAAAAGTTAGGGAATATATATATATATATATATATATATATATATATATATATATATATATATGTATACATGATATATATATATCATATCATTTGAAATCATCCCATATATGCCAAACTGCAGCTTTTTTTAATATGAAAAATGGTATAAAATGGTCTAAGCCAGATAAATGAAACACTTCCTCACCCAATGAAGTAGCATTTTACAAGTACCTATTTGATACCACTAAGGAAATGCATTACTTTGCTCAATCCTTATTAATATAAATGGGAATTTAGGATATAAGACAAATGTAACAATATATTTTAAAAATATCTTTCAAGAGTGGTTTTGTCGTATCAAGTAATATATATGAATGAAAGCATAAAATAATAATGTATTACATAAAATATATTAATATTCATTTTCCATCAGTAAATGCATAAAATAATGAGTTATTTAATCATTAGTAAAACCTGTCTTGATAGAATATAAAGGGAAATGTCCTAGTTTTAAAAGTCCTAGGCTGTAATACTGATCTTGTACTGATACGATAAATCTTAGTGTCTTCTGCAGAATAGAAGCAGCTAGTCTAAATGAGTTTTGAGGTTTCTAAGAGTTTTAGGGTTTATTGTTTTAATACAATGACAATAATAGAATGGCTTGTTGAAATTTTTACAAAACAGGTATTCGCCAAAAAAAAAAAAAACAAAACCCAGGAAATATTCAATAAGGAAATACTTCCTATTGAAAGTCAATATTAAATTGGAATTAGTACTGGAAAATTGAATTGCAGTATTTTATATCATGTACATTTCCACTTTAATATTTCATAAAACTTCCCATTTTCTTGACAGCTCTTTGATGGGATGGTTATTAACTCCTGCATTCACCATTTTTGGAAGAGCAAAGACACTGTCATCACACTGACAACTGTCATCAATACAGAATGTAGTTTCATCATTTCAAATATAGGTCACACAGACCTATATTTACACAAAGTTCATATATGACATCCCTCCTCTTCAAGTGGCACTTAAAGAGTCTGAATTCAATGCTAAGTACTTCCAAAATCAAATGTGCCTGAGCATATGTGGCCTGTAACATAAAGGACATGGCAAATCTTTTATGTAGGGTCATTGGTTGAGGGCAGCTCCAGTGAAAAAGGTCACGGAGGAAGTGGCATTTCAGGAGCAGAGGTTTATGATGTGCTGATACAGTTGAACGGAAGAATCTAAGCATAAGGGAAATAAAGATGATTGCATTATTTTATGGATGGCCCAATACACAAAATTTCTCAATAGTAATTAAAATGACAAAACATATCAATCCCACCTTTATCAAATTTTTCAAAGGTGTATGTCCTGCAGAAACTTTATGGACAAATAAGGTTTCCAAAAGATAGCGGATATAGTGTATACAATGACAGAAGCAAGCCACACTAGAAAGAAGATAAAAAATGAACATTAAATTCACTTCCAAAGGTCTGGCTTGCCTTCTGTATAAGACGTTTTATTATTTATTTTTATTTAGTTTGCTACAATATTTATTAGGAAATGTTTCTAATAATCAAACACTAATGTTTATTTCAATATTGTTATGCTAGAAATTTCTAAATTTATTTCACAATAAAAGTACTATTACAACACTTTCTATAAGTTTACTTCTGATGACACTCAAAATATTTTATAATACCAGTCGTAAGCTATATGCTCACACCTACCCCAAGAATACATAAAACGATAGATGGACTCATATCAAAATGCCTCAAGAATGAAGCAGAAAATGTACACTTTTGTTTTGTTTGAGTATGGTTGACATACAATGTTATATTAATTTCAGGTGTACAACATGGTGATTTAACAAGTTTGTGCATTATGCTATGCTCACCACAAATATAGCTGTCATCTATCATCATACAATGCTATTACAATATCATTGACTATATTCTTTATACTGTGCCTATTACTCCTGTGGCATGTTTATTCTGTAACCGGAAGCCTGTGTCTCCCTCTCTACTTAACCCATTTTGCCCCCCCCCCCCCCCCCCCCGCTTTCTTCCCTTCCCCTCTGCCACTTGCTACTACATGGATAGACCTAGGCTATTATGCTAAGTGAAATAAGTCAGACTGGGAAAAACAAATACCACATGATTTCACTCTGTGGAATCTTAAAAAAAAAAAAAATAAATGAAAACAAAAACACAACAAAACAAATGAATAAACAAACACACAAAAAGCAGAATCAGACCTGTAAATACAGAGAACAAACTAATGGGTGTCAGAGGGGAAAATTTACAAGTTTTAAAAATATCCAAAACCTACTTAGACTTCATTTGACATTTTATAATATTCAGAATAACTTTTTCATTGTTTGGTTTTCCTTCAACAAGAACCACACATTGAAAAAGTTTGAACTTCATTTTTTATGGAGTCAGGACAGCTTTTTTGTTTTGTTTAGTTGGTTTTATGTTTGGTTTTTGCCTACCTAACAAATTGTAATGTCTTGTTTATCTCTGAGTATTTGTTTTGTTGCTGTTGTTCTAAGTTAACATCTCTCTTGCCATTTATGAAACTATTATTTTAAAAGTAAATGTCAGATGTGATTTACAGAAATATATATTCTTCCTTATGCTTAAAATATATTTCCATTAAAATCTGTACTGCATTTGTTAAAATCCTAAATTTCAAAAACTGACTTCTATTCAAGATAATCAATATGGATCAAGAATTGCATACTTAAGCCAATAAAGTTTGAACATAAAGATCATGTCATTTACTCTATGTAAAATCAAACACTGATTCTCCCCTGGGAGTTTATTTTAACAAAATGAATTAGTGATTTCTGGTTAATGATATCAGTGACTTTAGGGAAAACAAACACAAATCAACCTGGCTAAATCCCAGGGAATTTATTATTGTTCATTAATTCATAAAAATATAAGTTTGCGTCTATCAGGAGAGGGGCATGTTCTATGTGCATATATCTATGAGTAACAGATGAATTCTGTGAGAAGTGAGAAAACAAGTGTGGATATCTGGGGGCAGAGCTTTCTAGACAGTAAGAAAAACAAAAGTGAAGTTCTAATTTAGGAAGATGTCTTATGAGCTTAAAGGATTGATGAGGGAATCAGTATCTTTCCTACCTTGTTGGTTCTTTGTTAGGAGTATTTCTATAAATCCTTGAGTGAGAAAATTTTCCATTTTATAAGAAAGCATAAAGTGAGGTTATGCCCAGCTATGTAGCAGATCACTAAATAAGAAATTTTAGTTCAAGCCATGGTTAAATTAGTTCACTTATTTTTCTGCTCTTACAAAGCACCAAATTTCTTTGTGCCACAAATAATTTCCACATGAAGATTTGCTAGTTAAAATCTGACTCATCCTTCCAGAAAACAAAGAAAATGGTTGATATGCCACTTTCTTAGAAAAGCCAGCTCAGAACTCCCATCCAAGTTAGGTTCTTCTCTTTTATAATCTAAAAGTGCCCAATGTAAAATAAATATGTTTGTAATTGGTTCATCCTTCTAATCATTCAAAACACTTTTACTGAGTACTTCTTGTAAACCAGGTCATGTTAAACAGTGACGATAAACTGAACATGAAAGTAGACCCATCATAGAACTTTGTAGAGGGAAAGATACAAACAAGTGATTATGTGAACATATAATTTTAAAGTAATAAATTGCATAAAGGAAGAACATTTCAGTAGCATGCTTGTCGTACAAAGAATAGGAATGGCCACCCAGAATAAGAAATACTGAACTTTTTTTGAAGTTTAAATAAGAAAGAAGAAATGAGTAATTGGGATGGGAGAAGAAGGATAGCATGTGTAAATGTCCTTGTGAGAAAGGAAACATGGTAGGTATCAGGACAAGAAAGACCAGTGTGGCTGTGGCAGAGAAATTAAGGGTAAGGGAAAGCTTGATTTGAGATGAGAAAGTCAGAAGTGAAATCACTCTCTATCTTCTAGTATTCCTATGACCTAAATTGTGCTTATTTTTTTAAGTTGATTTATTTTGAGACAGAGAGAGAAAGGGAGAGAGAGAGAAAGGGAGAGCATGTGTGAGTTGGGCAAGAACAGAGAGAGAGGGAGAGAAAGGATCCCAAGCAGGCTTCACACTGTCAGAGCAGAGCCCCAGGTGGTGCTCGATCTCACAAACTGTGAGATCATGACCTGAACCGAAATTACGAGTCAGATGCTCAAATGACCGAGCCACCCAGGCTCCCCTGAATTTAGGCTTTCCTTAAATTTTGTTCCTTATTTCACTTAGAGTTTAGTCATTAAATCAGGTTCTTTTTTTTTTCTTAACAAATTGCTAACACTACATCTCAGTTTAGCATCTTGAATAATTATTCTTTCTCTTTAATTTGGTAGTAAGCTGAGAGAAATACAGAGACAGACAGAGACAGAGAGACAGAGAGACAAAGATTATTTTCACAGTATGCTATATATTCTGCTTTGATAACTGCCCTCATCCTTTTGTGTACCTTATTCTTACTTTTCACTTTAAAGTAAAATTTAATTTTGGATTTTGACCAACTAAAGGTAACTTATAAAACTTTTTTAGGGGGAGTGCCTGGGTGGCTTAGTTAAGTGTCCGACTTGGCTCAGGTCATGATCTCACAGTCTGTGGGTTTGAGCCCCCGCGTTGGGCTCTGTGCTGACAGCTCATGGCTTGGAGCCTGCTTCAGATTGTGTCTCCCCCTCTGTCTGCCCCTCCCCCACTCGGGTTCTGTCTTTCTCTCAAAATAATAAACGAATATTAAAAAAAAAGTAAACCTATTTTTTCCTGTTTAAGTGTCATTGTTTCTTTCCTACAAATTTTGCCCATATTTTTAGAGAAGTATGTATTTTACTATATTTTATTTACTATTACATCTTCAGCCCTATATATGACCTCTCAACTTTATAATCTTAACCTTTTTGTGATATTTTTAAATTTCCAGATTTCTCCTACTGTGATCATTGTGAACTTATATTACCTCCACTTTAAGGTATATTTAATAGTTCTTTGTATATAAATTTGCAAGTTGGTGTGTATACATTATTTAAAGTTACTTAAAATATATTTCTATAACTGTCATCCTCTTTGAGCTTATAAACACCTTAATATCTGTGTGCTAGTTTTATCTCCTCCTAACCTATAGATATGATACATATTACTTACTGTACCACTGGGTGGCGCAATCTTCTAGAGCTCTCTTTCATGTCATATATGTATGGGATCCTCAAATAAAAGAGGAGATATATCAGCAAAGGTCCTGTGTATTCAGCCAAAAATACCTGAAAGAAGGTGATATAAATAAAAAAAATAATAGAATGTTATTAAGATTTCCATGTAAACATAATAAGCATGTCCACCGGCAGCCTACTGAATGAACTGGTAAATTGGATAGGTAGCATTATCTATTATTTAAAATGTATTAGACTGTGTGCTAACAAAATTAACAAGAAGTCTTCCTTGGAAGAACTAGTAAAGACTTAAGGAAAGAACAATTATCAATGGTGAATTTAAAATAAAAATATTGGGGCACCTGGGTGGCTCAGTCGGTTGGGTGTCTGACTTCGGCTCAGGTCATGATCTCACAGCTCGTGGGTTCGAGCCCTGCATCGTGATCTGTGCTGACAGCTCAGAGCCTGGAGCCCGCTTCAGATTCTATGTCTCCCTCTCTCTCTGCCCCTCTCCTGCTCACACTCTGTCTCTCTCTCTCTTTCTCTCAAAAATAAATAAACATTAAAAAAATAATAATAAAAAAATTAAAATGTTGAATTTAATGTAATGATTTCTTCACAAAGGAACTTTTATTTAACTAATCAAACCATTATAAACCTATTTCTTTGTGTCTCCTCAGTCCCATATACATTCCATCTTCTATGTAAACTGTCTCTGTCACTGAATGGAATTGGCTACAGTATCTTTTTTTTTTTTTTAATCTTTATATGGCTGTGTCATCTTGAATTCAATTGATTTGACACTGATTCAAATAGAAATAATTTAGTTCTTTCTTTTGGAAATTTTAGACCTTGATTCTAATGAGTCTAAGTAGGTAGTTGAAGGGATTGTCTTCTGAATTCTGAAACAGAGTCAACCATATATGTGGAGAGAGATATCTGATCTACAGAGAAATAATCATAAGATTTGGAAAGATAAGTGGAAACAAGGCGTTTGATTGCATGAAGTTTCACCAGCTGACTATTTTTCTGATAGTTTTCTAAATCTTATAACTGTCCATTATTTGGTTTTGTTTTGATGCTAAATCAAGATTAAAGTCACTCTCTGGAATTTCAGAGAGAAAAAAGGAAAATAATTTACCTCTGAGTGTTCAAAGAGAAAGGATACAAACATGACAATGATAAATTCAACTGCCATTACTGCTTTGCTTTGTCTTTGCCAATTTTCATCATTTTCTAAGAAAGAAAATGTAAAGCTGCACATGTTTTACTCAAATATACAGGTGTGCACATTGATTAAAAATTATGTTGTTATCTCTTGTGAGAATTTTATGTAACTGCATCTTTATAATATGATATATATTCATATATTATATATAGAACTATATATGTGTATATATATATATATACACACATGTATAAATATTTATATATGTAGGTTTATTTAGATTTTTTTTTCATTTAACAGTATTTATCATCTCATTAGCCAAAAAAGACTTTTATATGAGGGTAACATGCAACATCTGACAAATTCAGTGTCAAACAAACCTTTTACTGATGGACTATATTAATTTATGGCATACAACATGCCTGATTATTCAAATGTAAAGAAAAAAATGTTTACTACTTTTGAATGTCTGATAATAGAGTCTGGTTAATATTCCAGAATAATTAGAATAATTGTTCTATTAAAACAAAATATTCAAAATATTTATTTCAATGCCATCTGATCTAGTCAGGTCAATTCTGAGCAAGTCTTCCAGTAATATATCAGTAATGAAAAATGTTATGAACAATAGTTAACCTTGATCATATGTCACTCTTTATTAAGTTAATAAAAATGCTATCACAAATATGAAGTTTCTTTGAATCAGGAAATTAAACTACAGTTTTATCTCTATCATACCCTAAAAATAAATCAGGAGAATCTGCTAGCTTACAGTAATATGTTCTAGGACGCCCAATATTTTATCACAAATATTGTGCACTTGAAACATGGGGGTTAAAATAGTACCAAAGTATGAAGGCTGTACCCTGACCTGAAAGCATTAGAGAATGATAAGAATAATTTTTGGACAATGCATTTTTAAAAAAAAGTCTATCTGGGTGCAAGTAGAAAAAAAAAAGGAATAGAGGTGTTTTATTAAACCCAGAAAGTAATAAAAAAGTAGTTTCAGAATAAATAAAGAGCCAGATAGAGAAAAATAATAATTAGACACACTTCTGAAAAAGGATTTTTTCTTCTCCTACTAAACAAGAACAAATTCAAAACCAAAGCCAAAGAAACAAATAAATATGCTGCTTATAAGCCCCAGCAAATCAGATGAATTTACAAAGACTAGGAAGTCCATTATAAACCAAAATTTACTGGAAATTATATATTCAAAATAAGCATATATACTTTTTTTTTTACTTTGAAGACACACACACGCGCACACACACACACACACACACACACACTACTTTTAAATTCCAACTTGTTTCCAATATCATTTTCTTGCTTTTGCTTTATAGAATGTTCATTCACTGTATTGAACTAATGTATGGCTCAAAATGTAAAATTCAATGATACTAGGAAAGCTAGGTAATTGAGATTTGTTTTTGGAACTTATGTGGAATATTCAACTTGGGATATGTCTAAATTGAAAAAGGAGGAAGACAATGAGATGTTTTAGAAATATAAATTGAAACACACAGCTGCAATTGTTGCAAATTGATTAGAATCTTTGTGCTTAGACTATGCTTAATGCATTTCATTCTCTCTTGAAAAAAAAAAAACTTTTTAGTCCTATTATTATTAGGATAGTGTGGACTTCATATCTTTTTTTTTAAATATCAGTTGAGGGGCGCCTGGGTGGCTCAGTCGGTTAAGCGGCCGACTTCGGCTCAGGTCATGATCTCGCGGTATTGAGTTCGAGCCCCGCGTTGGGCTCTGTGCTGACAGCTCAGAGCCTGGAGCCTGTTTCGGATTCTGTGTCTCCCTCTCTCTGACCCTCCCCCATTCATGCTCTGTCTCTCTCTGCCTCAAAAATAAATAAACTTTAAAAAAAAATTAAAAAAAAATTTCAGTTGACAGTTGAAAACAAAATAAATTGCACATTTCATAGTTGTTGAAAATTACTGACAAAATAATGTAGTGTTGACCTTAACCTTCTAATGATGGGAGAGCTATTAAATTATGAGAGCATTTCCCAATAGTAATATCACTTTTTACTGAATGAGAAGTATTGAAGCTAATATAATACTTAAAGAAGTTTTTCTCTTAATTTAACCATTATATGAATAATATGTAATGGAGAATTTTATTCTAGGTTATTCAAATAAACACTGTAATGAGATCAGCAAGATAAATTGATCAAAATATTTTTCAGTGTTCAAAGAGCTACTGAGTCATTGAAGAATTAGAAGGCCAAGATATTTTAATCAGGACTCTGGAATAGTGATTGAATCTAGGATGTGAGGATATGTCTTTTTCTTTTTAATGTTTATTTTTGAGAGAGAGAGAGAGAGGGAGGGGGGCAGAGAGGAGGAGACAGAGAATCTGAAGCAGGCTCCAGCCTCTGAGCTGGCAGCACAGAGCCCAATGAGGGGTTTGAACCCATGAACCATGAGATCACGACCTGAGCCGAAGTCAGCCGCTTAACTTACTAAACCATCCAGGCGCCCTTAGGATATGAAGTCTGATAGCACCCTGGAAAGAAGACTAAATTTTTTGAGGGTGCCTGAGAATGGAAGGACAAAAATTGTTGGTTGGTATTTTTCAAAGACAGAGATAGCCTTATAAAATCTCCAGGTTTTGGGTTGAGACCTAGAAGAGTTACACCCTAGGAACAATGATGAAGCAGGAGTAGATCTGTCTTTATAGGTGCTAGAGCTCAGCCTGAAATCATTTCAATCATCAATTGGATTAAGATGACCCAGACCAAATAACATCATTAGTCCTTCTGCAGGAAGATAAGTCAGTTTGAAAAGAAGTTAATATCATTCTATGCCTCAAGTTATCTTTACAAGTTTTTCATACACATTTTTCTGCACTAGGTCAGAAATGTAAGGGTGTAACAGGAGTAAAGACATGTAATCAGGGGCGCCTGGGTGGCTCAGTCGGTTAAGCGTCCGGCTTCAGCTCAGGTCATGATCTCAAGGTCCATGAGTTGAAGCCCGGCCTTGGGCTCTGGGCTGATGGCTCAGAGCCTGGAGCCTGCTTCCGATTCTGCGTCTCCCTCTCTCTCTGCCCCTCCCCCGTTCATGCTCTCTCTCTCTGTCTCAAAAATAAATAAACGTTAAAAAAAATTTAATAAAAAAAAGACATGTAATCAAATCCAAAGAAACAACAGACATTCGAAACAGATAAACTGAATATCCACATAACAGAATTATCAGACACATACATTTAAAAAATGATCTTTGTATGTTCAAAGAAATAAAAACCAAAGTTGAGAATTTTAGCAGATAGTTGAAACCTCTCAGAAGAAAAATATGGAAATGGGTGTGTGTCCCAGGAGAATACAAAGAGAATAATGGAAAACCAACTGTTAAAGAGATTATGATAATTTTCAAATAAAATATTTATACAAAACAGAAGACTCAGATTACACTCTAAACCCAAAGCGGGATAAACAGAAACAATCATAACTGTATCATTTTCCAACAGTGATAATCAAACAAAAGACAAATTTCATATGAGCCAGAGAAAAGGCACATTAATTTCAGAAGACTGTAGTGGACTTTTAGAAACAAGGGAGTCAAATATCAAAATAATGAAATTTTGTGAAATGAAGACAAATATAACTGCCAATATGGAATTATTTTTTCCCGTAAAAAGTATTTTCCAAAATAAATGTTAAATGAATATATTTAGAATGAATATGACAGAACTAGAATAAATTACTAAAGATATTCTTCAGGAAGAATGATAATGACCACAGTTATAAGAGCAGCATTAGAGGTACTAACTAAATTACAGTGAAAATGATAAATCTAAATAAATATTGGCCATATAAAATTATAGTAGTTGGGGTGTGCCTGGGTGGCTCAGTTGGTTAAGTGTCCAACTTTGGCTAAAGTCATGATCTCATGGTTTGGGAGTTCAAGCCTCCTGTTAGGCCCTATGCTGACAGCTAAGAACCTGGAGCCTGCTTCCGATTCTGTATCTCCCTCTCCCTCTGCTCCTCACCCATTCGCACTCTGTTTCTCTCTGTCTCACAAAAATAAATAAACATTAAAAATTTTTAAAAAAATTTATAGTTGTGGGTTTTTACTTAAAAGTACCTAGAAAATTAAAATATATCACAACAATAGAAGATGAGTCAGGAAGAGCTCAAATATCATAAAGTCATTCAATTATCTATGAAATATCTTCACATCAGCAAACCTAAATTCAACAATGTATATGAATGTTCAATATCTTAAAGATATACGTTATAATCTCTTGGGTAACCAGTAGAATTAGTAAAAAAGAAACCAAAATAACAGCGAGGCTAATAGATAATAAAGTATGACAATTCCAAATGGAGCAGGGAAAATGAAAACAAAACAAAAGGATTGTAGAACACATGAAGCAAATTGAAAGAAAATATTAAGTTGGGTGATAAAATTCAATATCCTTTATAATAAAAATAGACTATGATTAAAATGTAAAACATTGAACTATTATACCACTAGAAGAAAACATAGAAGAAAGCTCCCAGACCTAGGGCAAGACAAAAGTTTCTTCCATATGACAGCAAAGACAGGATCTTTAAATCATTGACAACTTAAACTGCATTAAAATTGAAAACATTTTGCAAAGAAAAAGAAAATCTCATTAAGGGACTGAAAAGACAAACTGAAAACTGAAACAAAATATTTGCAAAACACTTAGCAAAGGACTTTAGAATATAAAAGATAATTTTGAAACTCAAAAGTATGTGCTAAATAAATGAAAACTTATGTTTATACACATACCTACACAAAGATAACAGCTTTATTTGTAAGAGCAAAATATTGAAAGCACCCAAATGTCCATCAGTGGGTGAATAGATAAACAAACTACTACATTCATACAACCAAATACTACTCAAAATAAAAAGAACTGAGTATTGATATATGCAACAGATAGAATGGATCCCAAAGGCACTATACTTAGAGAAAATTAAACATCAATCTAACAAAAGAACCTGTTTAATTCTGTTTATAGCATTTGACACATGACAAAAATATAGAAATGAAAAACAGGTCAGTAGTTGCTCCAGGTTAGGGAAAAGAGTGTGTAAATATAGAGGGATAATATGAGAGAGTTCCTTGTGGCAATGGAACAATTCTGTATCTGATTGTGGTTTTAGATACTTGAATTTTCCCAAGAGATAAATTACACAGAAGTTAGGCACAGACACGAATGAACATAAAAATGGTGACAAGTGAATTTGTTATTTAGTTAATCGGATCTATATAATGAGGATTATTATATTAATCTTTTATCCTAAGTCTTTCAATAAGTTCAATAAGGCAAATATTTTCTCAATAATCTGTGACAGCACACTCTTACTTGATGAAAAATATTATTAAAATCTTAATTTTGACCTTGTAAAGAGACTGTTTCTAAAAAAACCAAAAAACAAAAACAAAACCCAACCCTATGATAATGCCTTTATTATAGGAGCACA
Organism: Panthera leo; assembly: GCF_018350215.1. Lineage (NCBI taxonomy): Eukaryota > Metazoa > Chordata > Mammalia > Carnivora > Felidae > Panthera > Panthera leo. The sequence continues at coordinate 152,698,212 of NC_056682.1, read as the reverse complement.
TTTTAATGTTTTATAAATGTATAAGAATGTTAGGTGCAGTAAAATATTGCTTTTATTGCATAATTTACTTGATATAAAGTGGGTGTGATTGCAATGTAATGTGTATATTTTTAGCATTTAATAGGACTGACTCATTTGGAGCAAAAGATTATGTGAACCATAGGGTTGATTTAAAAATATTCATCCTATTTCCAGAGTTCTCTTTGTCACCTAAATGACTTTCCTCTCAAATAAGCTATAATTTTCTAGTACAATTGTCCTAGAATTCCACCTTAGCACTTTCTCCGCTCAGTGCTTATCCAAATGATGCAGCTGGAATTTTTAATGAATTCACCATTAATGCCACTTGGCTTGACACAACTTCTGTAGACAGAATTCCCTTTTCATCATAAATGTGGACAAAGACTATGAATATTTTAACCTTTGAAGATCAGAATCTGCTTGTCTAAAATCTCCTTTAGTAAAGGTCTGTTGATAACACATTTAAGTATTAAACCCTTTGCTTACATAATGCATGCATTAATAGGTTCTTTTATAAATATTCTACTTCACAAGGATTCAGAATATTCTAAACAGTGTTTTTGTACAACAAATTAGTACTCAAAGCTGAATCAACAAACTTTGAAAACTAAAGCAACTATTTAACCAATAACACTAAAATATAAATAATGATCTAAATTTAGGAATAATATGTATTAAGGGAGGGTGTTAGAAAAGCAAAAGATGTGACAATATTGTAAGTAATAAATGCAAACTTGGATTTCTCTATTTGAGGATTAATAATAATGAATAAATTGTCCTGTGTTTGGAATAATTTTGAAAACTGAATGAGCACTGCCATCCAGATGGAAGAGAACTTGGTGAATTAAGAACCACAAGTGTCAACATTGGTTCAATCAGTACTGCAGATGGTTCCACTTTAGTGAAGCTGGGAAATACTACACTAATTTGTGGAATTAAGGCAGAATTTGCAGCACCACCAACGGATGCCCCTGATAAAGGATATGTTGTTCCTAATGTGGATCTACCACGTCTGTGTTCCTCGAGATTGCGGTCTGGACCTCCTGGGCAAGAGGCCCAAGTAGCTAGCCAGTTCATTGCAGATGTCATTGAAACACAGATAATTCAGAAAGAGGACTTATGCATTTCTCCAGGAAAGCTTTCTTGGGTTCTGTACTGTGATATCATTTGCCTTGACTATGATGGGAACATCTTGGATGCCTGTACATTTGCTTTGTTAGCAGCTTTAAAAAAGTGTACAGCTACCAGAAGTTACTATAAGTGAAGAAACTGCCTTAGCAGAAGTTAATTTAAAGAAGAAAAGTTATGTGAATATTAGAACTCATCCAGTTGCAACTTCTTTTGCTGTATTTGATGACACTCTGCTCATAGTTGACCCTACTGGAGAGAGGGAACATCTGGCAACTAGAACCTTAACAGTAGTAATGGATGAGGAAGGAAAAAACTATGTTGTCTTCACAAACCAGGTGGAAGTGGGCTGAATGGAGCTAAACTTCCAGACTGTATGAGCCGAGTGGTTAGCAGACACAAAGAGGTAAAAAAGCTAATGGATGAAGTAATTAAGACTATGAAACCCAAATAAACAACCACCACATTTTGAAAACGGATTTGTAAAAACTGTATTTGTTACACTGTGCACAAACCTTTTATACTAAATAAATATCAAACTACATTCTTCTGGAAAAAAAAAAAAAGAATGTTTAACTCTAAAGGGAAAACTTAAAGCACTGCCGATGATAATGTTGAATGTTGATTGTTGTTGATGGTAAAAAGGAAAGCTATCTTAATACAGAAAATATTAAAAATGCAGTCACATCACAAATATGGAATAGAGTGTAATCAGAAAACCTTTAAAATTCTAAAAAATATAAAATAATTGAATAGAAAAATAGAATGATTGTACTATTCTTTGTATATCAGTATCAAAATTATTTATCAAATTAACTCTTTTACTGCCTCTGTCACTAAATATCCCCTAGTATTTCCTCTTACTACTGAAGCTGTTCCATCTATCTATTCCACTACTCATCAATAGTTCAGTGCTTGTGAACTAGTGCTAAAGTATGTTCTCTGTTTCTTAGTCCTACATGTCTTTAAAATGTTTTTTTTAGGGGCACCTGGGTGGCTCAGTTGGCTAAATGTCTGACTTTGGCTGGGGTCATGATCTCGCTGTTTGCGAGTTTGAGCCCAGAGTCAGGCACTGTGCTGACAGCTTACCCAGAGCCTGGAGCCTGCTCCAGATTCTGTCTTCCTTTCTCTCTGCCCCTCCCCCACTCATACTCTGTCTCTCTCTGTCTCTCAAAAAATAAACAATTAAAAAAACATTTTTTAAATTTTTTTAATGTTTTTTTTTTTTTTTTTGAGAGAGACAGAGACAGAGTGTGTGGAGGGGGGAGGGTCAGAGAGAGAGGGAGACACAGAATCTGAAGCAGGCTCGAGGCTCTGAGCTGTCAGCACAGAGCCTGTTGTGGGACTGGAACCCACGAATGTAAAATCATGACCTGAGCCGAACAAAGTCGTATGCTCAACTGACTGAGCCAACCAGGCACTCCAGTCCTACGTGTCTTTTAATGTAGTTTTCATTCTTATAATGCTATTGGATTCAGCTGCCACCACTTTGAAAGCTCCTCCTTCAAGGAGAACCAAAAGTACGCCACAATCTCCTAACTCAAAGATGTCTCATTACTTCATTCTGATTTTCCAAAATGTCTTCCCCTTGCCTTAGAACATTTTTTATTGAATATCCTATCTCCTCTCTTTCCAATAGCAGAAGTCTTCATATCCCCAGGTTCCTAGAAGGAAGAGCCAAAGAAACACCATTTAACTAACAGCATAGAGGAAGCAGAAATAGGGCCATCAGTCCTAGGGTAGATTGACACTTAAAAAAAGAATTTGCCCTCGTTTTTCCAATCGAGTATTTCCATTGCCCTAATTCTTGTGTAAAATTTTGGCCACTAATCCTAGTAAGCATGGAAAACTTAACATACTATTCAGTATAGTATTTAGTTTCATTATGAATTTATTTAATAACAATTGTCCTATCAAATTGTGGGACATGCATATTGTATTTTAAACTGATACTTACTGTAGTCCAACTGACCTGTTGACCTAGGTCTGTAAAATAGAGAGTGACAATGGAGGAAGTTGCAATGCTTTGAATTGTTATGTAGTCCTTCAAAAAGGGCCCACCTTAAATAATAAGGAAATAGTAATTTAATACAATTTCAAGGTATAGTCATTTAAAAAAACACATTTTTTAATGTGAAACCTGTAAAAGCAAAGGATAAATTATACATAGAAATTTCAATGTATTATGAATATATAAAGTAAAATAAAATGTGAACAAACCCATTTTATAAGTGATATCAGCAATTTTTCAAATGTACAGTGGTTTCCCACCTCTACCTAAACAAAGTTCAGACCACCATCCGCTACTATCCTGTGTGTTCTGAGAAAATGTAATATTAGATAATATCATAATCAAATCTAATACAAGGTATTTTTATAGTATAATTTAGGGTATCAGTAGATATAGATGTCAACTGTTCTCTAAATGCTTTTATTATATGATAAATTAGTTAGGGTGAATACATTTTAGTGGTCATCGCAAAGCACTAGTGGAGTGACATGATATATGTTTTAGAAGATCTCTATGGATGCTGTGTGGAAACCGGGAGGAAGGGGAAGCAAGATTACTTAGGAAAAATTCAAATTCATCAAGCAGGGGACTTTTTTTTTTATCTTTATTTTTGAGAGAGAGAGAGAGGAGAGAGAGAGAGAGAGAGAGAGAGAGAGAGAATGAGTGGGGAGGGGCAGAGAGAGAAGGAGACACAGAATCTGAAGCAGGCTCCAGGCTCTGAGCTGTCAGCACACAATTCAATGCGGAGCTTGAACCCACGAACTGCAAGATTATGACCTGAACCAAAGTCGGATGCTTAATTGACTGAGCCACCCAGGTGCCCCATGCAGGGGACTTTTTGGATTAAGATGGCACTGATAGAGATGTTAAAAATGCATCAATTTTAGATCTGTTTTGAACACAGAGCAGGTTCAACTTGAGAGGAGAGTATATCAGTGAAATAAAGACAGCTCTTAGATTTTGACCTGAGCACTTAGGTGCATTATAATTTGGGGGTGGAAATTAAGATTTAAGTTAGGGCATGTTAAGTGTGTGATATTTATTAGACATTCAAGTAGGAGCTGTCAAATAGGCAGTTGGGTAAGTATGTCTGTAGATATTTGAAAGTCATTAACATTTAAAGCCATGCTGCTTGATGAGATTATTTATGTATTCAGTTTGGAAAAAGAATGGAAACTAAGACAGGTTTCTAGCACTCCAGGCTTTCAAAGTAATAAGAGAAACATACAGCAAAGATTACTTGGAGTTTCTCATGAAATAGGAGGAAAATAAATAGAACCGATGTCTTAGAAGACATGTAAAGGAAATGTTCCCTTCTTAATAATAAACACTAGATAAGTCTGGCATGTGTGTACTGAAAGATATGTACAAAGATATTCTTATTAAAATTATTTATAATTGCAAAACAATTGTAAAGACTTAAATGTTCATAAATGAGATAATGGTAAATATAATTTATTTTATTCAAAGATATACAGAAAATACACTAGAGCTAGATTAATCTCATAAGTATAATGCAATTATTATTGCCATTGTTGTTGTTTTGTTTATATTATTCTTTATGCTAATCTATTTGTGATTTATATTATCCTCAGTCATGAAAAAGTGTTATTTCATTCTCTTTTTTGCAAGACACATTGAATGTTGGTTTATGACTATTTTAGATTATTTACAGAATCCAATACATTGATTTGTAATTACAGGTATCTTAAAGTAAGGTAAAATATACAATTGATATATACTAATTTTGAATATTGTATTTGATAAATCCAATATGAATATAATAGGCTATCATTCCCTTGATCAGGTTATGTTATGTGGCTTCATAAAAGAGATTATTCAAGTGAGTCTGAGTTAATCATGTATTATTTAAATCTGCATGAATAGATAAGAGAAAGGAATTCAGGTTCAAAGTACTAGAGTACTAGGAATAAAGTACTAGAAAGATTTCTGGAATGAAGATGGAGAGGGCCACATGACAAGAATGCAAATAGTCTCTAGGAACTGAAATGGCCTAGGATGTGACAACTAGCCAGGAAATAGGAACCTCTGTCATACAACCACAAAACAACGTGAATTCTTCAAACAAGAATGAAGATGGAAATAGAATTTTCTAGAAGTCTTGAGATGAGAATTCAGCTCAACCAATACCTTGATCAGCTTTGTGATATTCTGAGCAGAGAAGCCAGCCATACTGTATCTTCAAGCTAATAAATGAGTGTTATTTTTAATTTGTTATATAGCAGTAGGAAGTTAATGCGACATAGATCAAGGTAAAGACTGATATAAAAATGGTCAATAATATCTTGACAATCATGTATGACAACAAGAAATGTTAATTGGAACAAAAGAATATGATAGCCTTGTAACACCAAAAAAAATGCTGAAAACATCTTTACAACATACATCTATGTATTGTCACCTTTGAGAAGGGGGTTCATTTCTATTCCTGTATCACTTGATGACTTCAAGGAACAGAGCATTGGAATATTTTTTATTATTTTTATTTTTTATTGGCATGTTTTTAAAATGTTGTCCCATCAATATGACATTTGAATAGAAGGAATTGAGAAAATCCAGGAATATCATTAATAATGCCACTCAGACTCAGTAATCCAGGAACTTTGCCTCTGGCCTTCTATGTCTATGTATGTTTTCCAAAGGGAGAGGAATATGTAGGGCCAAGAAAATATGCCTAAAACAGGAGCTGATGCTGTCTGTATTATGCTTCAGCATATATCATGCTTCAGCCACTTAAGGCCCCTGAATTTCCTGCCCAAATTAATTTAAACAAATCATCTTTCTTGGGCATTTCTTCCCAAAGTGGACCAGAATCTAGGGTATGTACCTAGGGGTTTTTCAAAGCTGTTGTATAAAGGGTGTGGATGATTGGAGCCAGCAATGGGAAGGACAGTGCTAACTCTTCACCTCTCTATTGTAGAAATCCAATAATTTTAAGACTTGAAAATTTAACTCTGTGCTTCCAGAACATTATTAAATATATTAATCAAGGTAGGAAGAGAGAACACATTTTAGTTACCAATTTGTGTGACAGATTTATTACAGAAATCAGAGTTCTTTACCATTCCCATATCTGCACCATTTGCAATATGAGTTTTAGTATCTCTTATTAAGACTTGGTGTCCATTTCCCCACTTCCTTGAATATAGGTTAGCCTAGTCACTCACTTTACCTAACAGAATGTAGGGCAAAGATCATGTGACACTTCCAAGCCTGGGCCTAAACAGTCCTTGAGTACTTGTATTCATTTGTTTGTACCCCTGATTCCACCATGAGAACAAGCTCACGATATTCCACTGAAGCCTGAGAAACCACATAGAGTAGAGAGGATTTGATTGGCTGAAGTTATGAGCAACCTAGACCAGACAGTCACCAAGAACCTACCAGCTGACGGCAGCTGATTGAGTGAACCTACACAAGTAAGGCCAAGTCCAGCTCAGCTCAGCACAATCCCCAAGCTAAATAAATATTTGCTCTTTTGCTCACAAAAAGCAATGTTTATTATTTTCTTTAGTTTTTGTGGTGTCTTTTGTGTGATGAAACTGTAAAAGACTAAATTTACATGATGTCATTGCTCACAGTACAAGTATTCTGACAAATATATTCTAGCAGGAAATATAGGTAAATATTGAGGACCTGCTTTGTTTCAGTGTTAAGTTTTATTTCCTTAATATTAATAGCTATAACATCAATCAGCTATAACTGATTGATAAAGCATCTACCATATGCCAACCATTATAGTGCTTTATAAACATAATCTTATTCAACACTTATAAAACAAAAACCAAACCATGAGTTTGGTTCTTTATTAGCTCCCCTTTACAAAAGAAAAGATCCTATAGATAGTTAAGTAAAAGGTTTAAAATTCTGCATTACTTCAAACAACTTCTTTCTACCATATCTTGCTTAGCCTGCTAAATTAATTGACTCTTTTTTTCAAATATGACATCATACTTTTATTCAAGGACACTTAATGGCTATATTTCATTTAGATTATACCCTGTAAATGTATGTGAGGAGAAATCAAGTAAATACATGCGAGGAGGAAGTAAAAAGTCATATTCACCAGGAAGGTTGAACTAACAGAAATTCCAGTTCCTTATAGTGTTCTTCAAACTGAGTTATATTTTACATTGATGCCTGTGGCATTCTAGAGTCATCATTATATACTAGTCAAGTTCAGAAAACAATATCACTATATAATTTTATATTACTTAGCATCTATGTGTTGAACTACATTTATATGCTCGGCATATATTAGGCTCTGCAGAGGCAAAAATAAACAAGATAATGAGTCTTCTCTTTTAGACTCTAGGAATTTGTCTTGGACATTTGAGCTTGGAAGAATTTGGGACCATCAGGAAAGTGTGACTTCCAAGAATACCATGTATTCCTATGTTTTCAGCATAGAGGTTTCAAAGAAAGGTGTAATGTCTAAGAAACAATGAAAGCAAACACGACAGCTTAGATCCAAAGAAATCATCATTTGTCCTTGAGTAATGGTAATATGAGAGAAAAGATGGCCTGAATATTAGCAAAAGTACAAGGAAGAAAAAAAGAAGGTCGTTCATTACAGTGTAAAATAATTAGAGATTGAAATTCCTTAATAGATGTGTATTGTAGATTTACTATAATTGACTTCAAGTAAGTATTTTCTAAAACTTATAACAGCTCTTCTTGAACAAGTCCAAATTTAAGATCAAGTTGATGTAATGTTAATTACAATGATTCTTAAGAGAGCTAACTTTTAAGTGTATCTATTTATAAATTTTCTGAATGGAAAATAGGATTTGACAGTTTGAGAAACTTGAGGCTTAATACTGGATATAATATTTTCCCTAAAATTAATTCATTTCTGCTCCTCATTACCTCATTTATTTTGCTTTAAGTAGAAAATAAGAAAAAGAAAGAAAGAAAAAGAAAAAAAGAAAGAGAGAAAAAGAAATTGCTGACCAGTATCCCTGAGAACCTATTAGGAGGTAGTAGGATGAGAGAAAAAAGCAGTAAAACTTTTAGAGATAGAAAGATGTTAGTTCAGATCCTGCATCCAATGCATGTTGACAGTGAATATGTGAAAATTATCTTCTTGAGACTAAAATTCCTCATCCATAAAAATGGAGCACTAGCTTATTGGGAGAATCAATTGATATAATTGATTTACAGCACTTATTACAATGCCTGTCATTTAGTAAGTGATAAATAAATATTAGCTATTGATGAGAGAAAAGGGATTCCAAATTAAATAAATAGATCAATGAAATTTGATTCTTACCTCGTTCTAGCTGCAGGCCAACTCTAGAAGGGTACAACTTCGGACCTGTTCAATGAAAAATAATAGCATTTAGTTGTCAACACAAGTGTCAACACAGTTTAAAATCCATTAGTTTCTTTGGCTAAATACTTAGAGTGCAATCGGTGGGTCATAGGGTAGTTCTATTTCTAACTTTTTTGAGGAAACTTCATATCGTTCTCCAGAGTGGCTGCATCAGTTTGCATTCCCACCAACAGTGCAAGGAGAGTTCCCATTTCTCCACATCTTCAGCAACACCTGTTGTTTCTTGTGTTGTTAATTTTAGCCATTCTGAGTGGTGTGCAGTGATATCTCATTGTGGTTTTGATTTGCATTTCTCTGATGATGAGTGATGTTGAGCATCTTTTCAAATGTCTGTTAGCCATCTCGATGTCTTCTTTGGAAAAATGTCTATTCATGTCTTCTGACCATTTTTCATTTGGATTATTCATCTTTGGGTGTTGAGTTTGATAAATTCTTTACATATTTTGAATACAAATCCTTTATCAGATATGTTATTTGCAAATATCTTCTCCCATTCCACTGGTTTCCTTTTAGTTTTGTTGATTGTTTCCTTCCCTGTGCAATTTTTTATCATGATGAAGTCCCAATAGTTCATTATTGCTTTTGTTTCTTTTGACTCAGGAGACATATCCAGAAAGAAGTTGCTACAGCTAATGTCAAAGAGGTTACTGCCCGTGTTCTTCACGGATTTTCACGGTTTCAGGTATCACATTTACATCTTTAACTCTATGATCCAGCAATTGCATCACTAGGTATTTACCCAAAGTACTAATTCAAAGGGATACATGGATATGTTATATATAACAGCATTGTCTACTATAGTCAGATTATGGAAACAGCCCAAGTGTCCATCAACTGATGAATGGGTAAAGAAGAAGTAGTATATACATACAATGGAATATTACTCAACCAGAAAAAGAATGAAATATTTCCATTTGCAGCAATGTGGATGGAGTTAAAGAGTATCATGCTAAGTAAAATAAGTCAGTCAGAGAAAGGCAAATACCATATAACTTCACTCCTATGTAGAATTTAACAAACAAAACAATCATAAGCTAAAATAAAGGGAGGCAAAGCAAGCAACAGACTTGTTAACTATAAATAACAAACTGATGGTTGCCAGGGAGGGGGGGAGTAGAGTGACGAGTTAAATAGATGATGAGGATTAAGGAGTGTACTTGTAGTGATGAGTACCAGCTGTTGTATGGAAGTGTTGAATCACTAAATTGTACATGTCAATCTAATATTACACCGTATGCTAACTAAATGGAATTTAAATGGAGTTTTTAAAAATGAATAATGCAACTAAAAATGGGCAGAAGACATGAATAGGCATCACCCCCTCCCCCAATAAATCTAAGAGTTTCTATTGAACAGCAGATTCGATCTTAGGAAGTGCATATAGAAGTTATCCAGTGTCATAAATGGAGATAGTAGTTACTCTTGCAGTGTGCTGATGAGCAGTAGTGGATAGTTCTGGAAGAAAGCATGATGTGAGCCTTATGGGTGATAATTTTCTGTTTTTCAATTTAAGAACTGGCTACATAGATGTGTTCAATTTGTCGACCTGTACCAAGGTATACGACATAGAATTTATGCACTTTTAAGTAAGTTATTCTTCAACAAAATGCTTCAGCATCTTCATTTGACACTAAAGAACTTTGATCTCATTAATTTTTTAACATTTTTTAAAAAATTTATTCATTTTTGAGAGTGAGAGAGACAGAGCATGAGCAGGGGATGGGCAGAGAGAGAGAGGGAGACATAGAATCCGAAGCAAGCTCTGAGCTGTCAACACAGGGCCTGACGTGGGGCTCGAACTCACAGACTGCAAGATCATGACCTGAGCTAAAGTTGGACGCTTAACCAACTGAGCCACCCAGGAACCCCAAATTAAATTTTCAAAAAAATATTGGCACCTGAAAGTGGGTTATTTTCTTTATCAAGAGTAAAGCACACAATTGGAATAATATGTGTTATTGACTTTTAATAATTATGGGCCTATTGATCATAACAGAAAATCACTTTAATTTAGTATCTTCTCCTACTACTGTTAGGAATAAATACATAGTTTACTAAAGAATTCTACCTGGACAAAGAAATCAAAACATACTTACTATACACAGCCACAATGGAAAAATTGGCTCATAATTACCAGAATATAATTATTTTCTCTTAAAATGAATTCTGTTATTATTTTAAAGTTTGTATTGAAAATTTAATTCTTAACTTTAATATCCAATGTTAAGCAAATTAACTTGATTTATAATAAATTAACAGAAGAATATTGACAAAGGAACATTCCACATTGCTCTTTTGTTTTCAAAACATTACTCTTAAAAGTGGCAGTAAGAGTGATGATAATGTGACATAACTAGACTATTGCAATAAATTCTATCTAAATTTACTGTAAAAGACAATTTATACATGTACATTATCTTGGACAAATAATTCATACGTCAAAAATTATAATCACAAGTTTAAAATTATTTAGAATTATATTTAAACCAAACTTAGTAATAGCATGACAAATAAGCAGGCACAAAATTTAAATTTGGCATTTGATTTTTTTAAAATTAGAAAATATGCAGATAAAGACACTTTCTTTTTTTTGTATTTACTAATACAATTATTATTTATATAGGCACTTGTTCTGGAATGTGTATTAACATTATTTGCTGAAAATCTTTTAAAATATTTACTTTTATTACTGTTAGTGAAATCTGTCAAAGAAGATATGATGCAAATGCATACATCACAGGCTTCTATAAGTTTAAATGAGTTTCCAATATGGGTATTGGAGAAAATACAAAGCTAATGGGAATCCATTTATATTGAACATTAGTCATTTAGGACCTATGATGGGTGAACATAAGCTGTCAATTTCTGTCCATTTTAATAATATTCACAAGAAACACTGCTTTCGATAGTTATTTCATGATGCCTCCTATGGTGGAAATGCAAAATTATCATTTGAAGCCCATAGATATGTCTATGATCTAGATGAGTGAATAATGGTTGAATCCACAAAGATTCATCAGAGAAGTTAGAAGCTCTAAACTCTTTCAGGGAAATCCATGTCCTCCCAAGTCTCTCAGCATGGATAAACTATAAAACTACTTATGAAATAAACTTGGCATTTATAGGTTATAACCTTTGAACATTGTGTCCTAGTGAAAAAGTTATTAACTGTCTATATAAGTCTTTAGATTAGTTTCAGTCACCTTTTCAAAGAGCAAAGCATACATTTGCTGAAATGTTCTGTGCTTATTGTGGTGAGGTGGAATACGTTCGAAGAATGGCAGAAAAAGACAGTTTATAAACATAAATTATAAAGAACATATGTTGCATAAGGATTTTTAGCATGGATGAATAGTCTAAAATATTATTTGTAATGTATTAGTACATTGAAGATAGACAACTGGCATAGAGATGAATTACAACAACATAAGAGATCTAATGCATCTGTGTGTCTAAAGTTGTCAAGATATTAAACTTGATCTGCGTAACTTTTTTTGTATTTTAGCCATGACTTACAGTTCTTTCCTTGATAATTGAAAGTGTTTATATCACTAATGGATTAACATTCCAAATGAGTAATATATATAATTTGATATATATGTAGTTCAGTATGTAATTCAAATATACTTATTTTAATATACTTATTAAATATACTTATTTTAATAAGGTAGTGTTTTCCAAACTGCTGGTTGTGACCCATTAGTAAATTGGAAAAAAGGAATCAATATTATTCTTAGCATTACAAAAAGAAATAGAATAGAATAGAATAGAATAGAATAGAATAGAATAGAATAAGTAGAGATGGATCATCATGACACTGAATAAAATATATTGGAATAAACTCTAAATAGGTTAAGTGTTACTTCATGAACTTTCATTCAATATTTTAAATTTTGTAAATACATTGTATTTTTATAAGACCAATAAGCATTTCACATTCTGATTCATAGTCAAAAAGTTTTGAAATCCAAGAATCTAAAAGATTTCAATTTCCTAAACTAATTTCTATTTGTATACAGCATTCACATAGAAAGAAAAACTAGTGATTGAATTAAATTCCATAAGATTAAACAGATTCAAAATATTTGATTATTTTACTTCTTCAAAAATATTTTTTGATTTGCATTATTAAGAAGAACAATAATACAAATTATATAGGATATATATCACATAAAATATGTCATCAGCCATATTCACTCAAGTAATATGTGCCTGATGCCTGCCTTTGCTTTCTTGTAATGTAAGACTGTGTTACTTGCCATCATTTTTATTATGATTTAAACTCCTCTTGTTTGATGTTGTTCAACAGTATAAAAATGCTCCACTTGTATTTTTAGAGGTACAATTTTATTTTATTTTTTTAAAGATTCCTTTTTTTTTTAAGTTTATTTATTTATTTTGAGAGAGAGCAAGTGAGAGCAAGCTAGGGGCAGAGGGAGAGAGGGAGAGGAGAGACTCCCAAGCAGACTCCATGCTGTCAGCCCAGAGCCCAATGTGGGACTCATACTTATGAACCTCAAGATCATGACCTGACCCAAAACCAAGAGTCAGACACTTACCTGACTGAGCCACTCAGGTGCTTCTAGAGGTACAATTTTAAAAATTGGTAATAGATAAATGAAATGTTTGCTTCTTGACTTGCTAGTAGAATCCACTCTATCTTTGTATATATGAAAATATAGAGCCAATTAATAGGTCATACAGACTAAAGCATACATCAAGTTATTAGCATGGTATAGTTTGAAAGATGTGAAAAATTATTATTGATAGTTGTTGATTACAGATGGTATTAAATATTTAACTGAAATCTAAGTTTATATTATTGCTGAAAGAAGAGAAATTTAGAAGAAAAATGGGAGAATTTTTCAGAAATACTAAGTATCCTTCATGACCTGGAACACTTATGTTCTCACTTATGACCCTAGGTAAAACCTTAGCCTTACTCCTACTCTTTTCTTGATTTCACCAGTCTCACTAGGAAGAAGTTCTGAGAACAGTTTAGAATTAAGGAAATTTAATTCAAGTAATGAAACCTCCATAGTAGACCATAGAGACTTCTGGGAATGGAGAAAATGGTGATCAATTTTTGTTGTTTACATCCTGGTTTCTTTGTGGTTGGTGTTGTGAGATGGTACAAAGAATAAATAGAAGCAGAATATAATACTGAGAAGTATGCTATTCAGAGCTGGCTTTGTTCAAGAGTTTAGTGCAAGAAAGATATAGGTCTAAAAGTTTCTACTTGGCTCAGTTTAATTCCTCAAGATTCCAAAACTGGATGTAGACAGTAATAAGCAAATTTGACAAGCTGGTTCACTGTGACCTGCCACTAGATACACATGTGGTGATCAATGCCAATCTTGGAGATGACAGTTCCAGAGAGTTAGAAGAAAAGAAGGTTTATTTTCAAATAATTGATATATGCAAGTTATTATAAAATAGATTCTAAGTAGTCTGAAAAATAATGAAACCTGTCAACAAAACCTTTAGGTAATAAGCCTCAAGAAAATGTAGCATTATTTTTTTAAGTAATCTCTATGATCAGGGTAGCACTTGAATTCACAACGCCAAGATGAAGAGTCACATCCTGTACCAATTGAGCCAGCCAGGTGCTCTAAGACAACATAGCATTATAAATTAAAGTGAATCAACTGTTCTTTGTAGTAACCAATTTGAAAGAAAGAGTAAATTGTATGTGTATATGATTATACTATATAATACACTATGCAATATATGTATATATGTTTGTATAATTTATAGTTGTTTATATAAATAGAAGCTTATTTGACAAATATGAATAAACTTTATAGAAATCAAATTTATCAGAGGCACCAGGGTGCCTCAATTGGTTGATCATAAGACTTTTGATTTAGGCTTAGGTCATGATCTCACAATTTGTGGGATTGAGCCCTGCATCGGGCTCTGCACAGATAAGAGTGGAGCCTGCTTGGGATTCTCTTTCTCCCTCTCTCTCTGCCCCTCCCCGACTTGTGCATGTGCTTTCTCTCTCTCTCTCTCTCTCTCTCTCTCTCTCTCTCTCTCTCTCTCAAAATAAACAAGTAAACTTTAAAAAGAAAGAAATCAAATTTATCACCAACTCATTCTTGGTAATAAAAAATTATGGAATGATAGTATAGCCAATTAGACCAGGGAGAAGAGAGAATTAGTCATTTGGAATATGGACCAGAGGAAATTACTCAGAAAGTAAAAACATGAAAGGATTAATTAAATGTGAAAAGCAGATTAAAAGAATAGGGGCTATGGGGCACCTCGGGGGCTCAGTCGATTAAGCATCCTACTTTGGCTCAGGTCATGATCTTGTGGTTTGTGAGTTCAAGCCCTGCATCATGCTCTGTGCTGACAGGTTGGAGCCTGGAGCCTGCTTCAGATTCTGTGTCCCCTCTCTCTCTGCCTCTCCCCCACTCACACTCTGTCTCTCTCTCCCTCAAAATAAATGAAGATTAAAAAAGAAAAAAAAGAATAGGGGCTAAAATTGGACAATATATTAGAGATACGCAAGCATAAGCAAAAAATTTTATTAATTATAATGGTAAACTATATATTCTTTCTTATTCATCCTATTGAGGACAACTAGAAAAGTATGGCAAAATATTTTATCAAAATCTCCACAGAGTAATTAAGAAAATGAATAATTATGAAGCCAAGCTCCAGCAGGAAGGGAAGCTCAGAAAACTGAGTCCAACAACTGGAGCCACATTCCCCAAAGGATATCTGCTTGTACTAGAAGAGGTGAACAGGAATTCCCACAGACTCACAAGTTTAAGGGGACAAAAAAGCAGACTTTATGCTCAATTGAAAAGTAGAAACCCTGGTAAAAGCCCAATATCTCAATTAGTATTGTAAAATAAGGGCAAATCAGAAATAAACCAGTTCCTATAGGAAATGAAGCTGAATTTTGAATCATCTCAATCCCTGTTTGCATTCAAGTGATCTGTAATCTCCAAGGTCCAGCTCTCCTACCCAAGGAAGTAAAAAATAAATCATCTATGGAGGCAGATAATTTCATTCAGAGTCTTCTATTTTCTTTACATATTTTCATATATTTCCATATTTCATGTGGCAATTAAACTGACAGCAGACTTCTAAATAGCAACAACAAAAGGTATTGGACAAATAGTTTTTAAATGGAGTATCTTGTAAAGATAACATAAAATAAGGAGTATTACAGTAAGAAATCCTATACTCTATAGACCCTTTCTGTCTTTTGGTAGATAAACATCTAAAGGATCAACTTCCATAAAAATAAATAAGTACCAAGACTAAGAGATAAGATAAACTAAATGATACTCAGTACAGGAACTGACATATATATGGATAATTCTATAAAAAATATCATAATATCTATATAACTCATTTATATAAAATATAGATAACAGTCATAATAGTGTATATGTATATGCAGAAACAAAATACTGTATAACAATAATTACAAAATGAAAAGCATTCTTTGGACTAGAGCATTCTAAATACCTTAGATTATTTCAGAAGAATGTAGGAATATTGATCAATCTCAAATTTTGATAAAAGGATTTTTTTTAACTTTGAACAGTTTATTAGTAAAATTTCCTATTTCTATTAAGCCAAACTTTCTCTTAATAACTTCCACATATATTAGTTGATCTGGTATCCAAAGTATACAACTTTTTCTTTTCCTGTCAGGCAAAAGATGTGTTCTGATTACAAAGTTCTCATATGTACAAAATAAAATTAAAGTACAGGACGTGTCAACCAAGTAATGGAATCCTAAATAGGAAACATGATGTCATGACAGAATGTCCTGTACACTTTGCTTACCACTTTGTTTATGTTTTATTATTTAGTACTGCCATAGTCTTTCCAAACAATACAATCCTATAAGCAAGCCTGAACAACAGGGCAGACACATGAATTCCGCTTCCTTTTTTATAAGAAATAAGCATCAAGTATGTTATACAAATCTCTTATGTACCAAAATATTGGCTGCTGATTTAATATTGTTGGTTGAGTTGTTCTATTTGTTAGAAATGATCCATTCAGTACAGTACTTCACTAAAACTAAATGGGCCATTCTCTTCCTTGTAAACCATTTCTTTGTAGTCTTATAAATGCCACCTACATAATTAAGTGATCACGTTAAAACAGAATCAAGGAAGCCTGTAAGATATGAAATGTGGAATAACGTTTATATATCTGAAAAATAAAAGAACCATTTCCTATCTCACCCCAACAACGACAAAATGTTTTAACAGTAAAACCGGCACCAACCAATGCATATAATTTTGCTGACCTTGAAAAGAAAATGCATCTGCTAAAGAATTTGCTATTACAAAGTGCTCAAATAAGAAAGACAGAGTGCTATCACACTGTATAATCAGCAATCACAAAGCAAGGCTCCTTCAGGAAAACAGACATGGTTCTAAAAATGGAAAATTTAAAAGCTGCATAAAAAATATTCAGAATTATAAAATAAAAGAGAGCATGAAAGCAAGAGGCATAAAGTAACAAGCCAATTTCATAGTAAATGCAAGGCATAAAGCAAGAATAATGTGAGGCACGGAGAACACGCAGAGTATAACCTGACTGATTCGTTATCTTCACTGGCTTAAATTTATAGCCAGTTTGTTCAGCAAATTACCCACTAAACTTCTAAGAAACTACTAGCATTGATCATCATGCCTATATTCCCATTTACATTGGACACCATCAGCTGCCAAGTCTCCCAGTATATCCACCAGCACAATGACACTTCTCCCAATTTTGCTTTGCACAACCACTAATCAGACCTGATTGTCCACTTCTCCATGCCTTCTAATACTCCCCCAATGTACTTTAAGGCACTCCTACTCTGTCAACAGCAAAGCCTTCTAAATGATCAATCACTCAAATAAGTCCCTCTAACTTCTTACTTTAATAGAAAAGTTCTCTGCATATCTTTCAACTAGTATTTATTATTGACATTAAACTTATCCAATTTTGGGCATGAAAATGTATAAGGAATCCTCCTTGCTTTAAATGCTGTTTCCAAAACATTTTTCTCCATTCTCCTTGTGGATTTCATATATTCAGACTTTACTACCTAATTTTATTTCTTCTTGTTGCCATCTATGATGGACTGGTCTTTCCACTTAAAACACTCATGGAGAACACACTATCCACCATTACTTATTTATTATTGTTGGTGATTTAAATATAACTTTGAAATATTCTTTGATACTTCAAATATTTTCCAACAATTACCATATTATTATTATTATTTCTCCCACATGTCCATTCCTCTCTAGGCTCAATCCTAGGGTCCAATAACACACTAATGAAAAATCTACTACTTTGCACTACTCTCCCTCTCTCTCACTACCTGGCAAACACTAAACCCTGAATTATTCAATTGTTGGTGTCTAAATCGGAGTTTCTGGATGATTCCTGTACAGAGAGAATCTCCCTGTTGCTATCCAATGGAGCAGATCCCAGTATTATTTTCCAGTTACTTTTTTTCATTACCCTGTTTTTGTCTTCCTATCTAAAATTATTTATGCACTCTTAAAGATGTTTCTACCTCCATAAGAACAGACAGATGCAATCATTTTTATTACCATTGTATATGCGTTAATTAGAAGACTGCCAGGCACAGAGGAGTTTTATAGGATTTGAATAAACATATGGCCTCTTATTGAAGAAGAATTAGTAGAAGTTATATATGCATATTCAATAAAATGTGAAATTAGTTACTATATAATAAATCATTTTTCCTACATAAAAAGTCAGTATTCCTTTTCTAGTTAACTGCAAAGTAGATAGTCACTGTCTGGACTTAACTCTTGGTGCAAAAATCTACTGGCTATCTTATTTATCCTAGGCAAGTTAACTCTGTGAATTTTATTTTTCTCATCTGCTAAGCAAAAATATTTAAAGAAATAGATATATAACGAAAGTATCTAATAGGGATGTTGTGATTGTTAAATGAGATGTTTGCGAAGTACCAGAAACTATTAAAAACTACCTTAAAATGTTTTACTAACTAATTTTTTTTTGGAGGGAGGGAGAGAGAGAGAGAGAGAGAGAGAGAGAGAAAGAGAATGTTAAGTAGTCTCCATGCCCAGCACAGGGTCTGATGCAGGTCTCAAACTCATGACATTGAGATCATGACCTGAGCCAAAATCAAGAGTCAAACACAACTGAGCCACCCAGGCACCCCCACAATATGTTAACTTTAATTTTAACATTTTAAATATTTATTTTTGAGAGAGAGACAGAGAGAAAGCGTGAGCAGGAGTGGGGAAGAAAGAGGGAGACACATAGTCCGAAGCAGGCTGCAGGTCCCGAGCTGTCAGCACAGAGCCCCACATGCGGCTGGAACCCATGAACCATGAGATCATGACCTGAGCCGAAGTTGGCCCCTCAAAGGACTGAGCCACCCAGGTGCCCTATGTTAACTTTAATTGTAAAAGAAAACAACATAAAACCTTGTAGTTGTTTGTACAGATAAAAGATTTTCGCTAACAAATGATATTTGCATTCTTGGAATACATTTTCTGCAAAATCATACCCTGAAAATAACAGGTATGAAGAGTAGTTAGGACCAGAGTATTAAAACCTGTACAACTCTGTATTGTGTTTACTAAGAGATACCAGTAATGATCATAATAAAAATACCAGTACAGCTGAAAAGGTGTTTAAAAAAAAAAATAAATAACGGGAAAATGAGACTTTACCTTGTTTTAATAAAGTAAAAGAAAAGTTGATGGAATTGTATGTAAGAAATATTTGAAAGAGCTGAATAATAAGGTGGAAAAAGACAATAGACACTTACAAGGCAGAGCACATGGGCAAATTGAGTCAGGTAAGAAAAAGATATTGTGATATTGTATCTATTTGTCTGTAATGTAATGTGTTCATGTTGTTTTCTGCATTAAACTGCTATTGGTGGTTGGTTCAAAATGATACTATGCTCAGAAAAAAAAAAAGGGTATGAACAGTTGTAAATTCCACATCAGGCTAATATCATTCCTGAATTTATATAAACTGATTATTTGTCACAAATAGATACGCCTAGTAAACAATCAAGAAGTAGAAATAATCTCATAGTCAAAATGTAGTTGTTATTTAACAGGAACAATACTCAGAAAACATTCCCCACCCACCCCTCAAATTATCTATTAAATACATTTTTCTTTACTGCCACCAAGAAACATACCCACCCACATACATATAGAGTATGAAAAAATTATGAGGGCCTTATGTGCCATGAGGAGCTTGAACTTGATGCTGAAAGTACCAGGGTAGCAGGGATAAGATACTAGAGCAGATCAGTGTGTGAGGAAATATATCCAAAACTATAATTGGTATCTAGAATAAAAATTACAGAGACTTGTACTGTGATTATGAGAAGGCAATGTGCAAATTTCAGATATACTAATTGTACAGAATTGCTATTTGTTTTTAGTAACAGTCACTCATTTAATTGAAAAGAAATAGAAAGAAAGCTACATTTTAACACCCAATCCAAGGATTTTAATAAATGTAATATGGCTGTATGCACACATATGTGCATAGTACCACACACCTATATACATACACAAATAGTTGCTCTTATTATTAAAATATTCTGTTTATTTTAGAGTTAGGCAAGTTTACATTAACTTGCCATTTCCCAAACCCAATAGCTTCAAATATAAACAGAACGGTTAGGATGAATATGGTTTCTCATTAACGAATTGTGGCAAATACTGAGAAGTCCAAAAACAATTTCAGCAGAGTCAGATAAACAGTTGAGAAGTTTAAAATCATCTATGTTAAGAAACCCTGGGCATTTTTACATTGCAAAATAATTCAGTATGAACTACATTCATTTTATATTGTTCCAAAAGTTAGTTCATTTCAGTCTTTACAAATTCTTGGAATATGGAAAAAACAAAAACAAAAACAAACAAACAAAAAAAACGTTGGATGTTTCCAGATTGAATCTATTCCCTCAGTTTTATGTGTCAAAACTCTAATGAAAATGCTGAAGTGTCTGCAAAAAAATACAAGATATTAAGATGCTACACTGGCTGTTTATTATAGAGTCAAAATTCTGGGAAAGAGACAGCTTTCATTTCATTCATTTATTAGTGTTAATTTTAAAACCATGGGAGTTGCTGAAAGAAACCTAACAATGATGTGAAGTCCTCAAAGAGTCTGAGAATGAGAGGTCAGAGAGAAGACAAAGAAATTAGATCTTAGAACCAAGTGGACAGAATTAGAATCAAACCAAAGGAGTCAAACAGGATGGTGTACCCAGTCAAGTGCAGCTGGGAGTTCAGGTTACACATGACCAAAGATGATCCACTGCCCTAGCAAAAGGGAAACTCTAGTGACCTTAGGAAGGTCTTCGGCAAAAGGACAAAGAAGAATGTTCTGAAGTGAGGGCTAAGTGATGGAGAAAGGAAGAGTGATGGAATTGGTATAAGCGGTTTGTAAATTAGCAAATTCTTGGTAAAATAATTTTTAGGCAACATTTGAAGATACAGAAAAAAAAAGACTTAAAAGAGTAAATCTAAGGATTTGGAGAGAGAATTGCATCGTGGACCTAAAAGTCTATTATGGATTAACCTGTAAGAGAGTAGTTTAGGTAAAGCGTGGAATAGTTTTAAGCTAGGGAGAAATATAGATCAACTAGTAAAAGAGCAGTTTAGATAATATACAACATAAACTTTAATCTAGATGATAAATCAGAAGAAAGGTAGTGTTTTAGAGACTATATTTCTCTGAGTTTCAGAAACTGTGAGTCCTAGAGCAAAACAGTGAGATATTTAAAATGGTACGTGGGCAAGTGATTTGTTTAGTTTCAAATATTAAAATTCAGTTATAACTAATGTCAAATCTCATGGCATGGATAAGTGATAAGTAGCTAAAGCAGAGTGGAAGTGAAAATTCCAGGAAAAGCAATTAGTTTTGAAAGTATCATATTGGATTATCATTTTAGATGTAATTTTCAATGTAATGCTGGGGCTTAAAATGAAGGGGAATCTAATAGCAAGAATTTATTAGATCTCTCAAAATAGAGAAAGGGTAGGTAAGTACAAAACAAAGAAGAATGAAGGATAATATACTAGAATGACATGAATCTTAAAATAGGTAGAGATTACATGTTAGAGAAAACTTCATGACTTAAATTTTAAAAGTATACTAGATAAATGATGTACTGTGGATTGTGACAAAGTATATGGATTTCACTTGATAAACATTGGTCAACCTCAAAATGATACTATAGAAATGTCTATCTAAAATAATTTTTGTAGATTAAATCTTTTCCTTTGAGTTTTTTAGATTATTTAGGTACCTTTTGGAAATTACAACATTAAGCTTTTAGGCTCAAAAGATGCCGTAAGAGGGAATTAAGATATTCTATAGTTAAGAAAATAACTACATATATATATGTCATACACATAATCACACACACACATGAGGTATATGTATATTAAAATGCACAAAATACATTTATACTACATACTACCACCCTATTATCACTTAAATGACTATTACTGAAATCTTTAATAATGTGGATTTATTCTGGGGATATTTTACTCTAACCTGTTTCAAGAAAGAACTATTATTCATTAAACTAACTGGTGGGAAGATGAGAGTGCCATGCAGGGTCAATATTGTCATATTTTCAGAATGTCATCCTCATTTTTTTTTTCTTTTTAAACAGACATTGCATTTAATTCCAATATGTAGTATTCTTATTTATTACTCAACCCTTTGCTACTGCTAAAATGTGCACAGACTCAGGATTTAGTTTTTCCAAAAGGCATTTAATATTTTTGGCTGAAAACATTAAACATCTGACCACGGGGAAAAATCAAGCTTCTAGGATGTCATAAGTATAATACTTAGCACTGAAGAAATTGATTTTAGGAGTTAGCCAATAGTAATCTTAAAGTAGCATGAGATGCTAGAGAATCGGCCTAAAAGAAAGCAACCAATTTGTGAAAAAGACTAAAATCTCCATTCATTCCTACAAAATGCTACTTTAACCTATCTACTTTTGGAATTATTTTGTTTTTGTTTTGGTGTCTTTTTCTTCTCCTTCGTTTTCTTCTTCTTCTTCTTCTTCTTCTTCTTCTTCTTCTTCTTCTTCCTTTTGTTTTTCTTTTTGGGAAAACAAAATACTACCTGCTTTTGGCAATTTATACAGTAAACTGTAATGGTCTGTAAATAAATAAATATTGACTTAAAAAAGTCATTACTGGAAAATGAAATATAAAGGTATTTTAGAAATGTTTGGATTATAATATATACAAAACATAATCTCCTTGAATTCAAATTTATGGACCCTAAACAAAACATGAAAGAGATATCAAGAAGTTATCTAACCAAAACTGTCAATGAAAGAATGGAGAAATCATGATACCAGATAAATTACCAAAAAACATTTTTAATGTAGAAATAATTCCCTAATATTTAGATATTGTTTTGTAAAACACTGAATAAAATAATAAAAATAAATCAGAAAGAGAGAAAATAGCTATATAATTTCACTAATCGTGATATGTGACCAGAAATTAAAATCATAAACATAAAATATAATTAAAATGGTGAGAATTCTTCACTCCATCCCCTCTACCAAGATAAATTACAGATATTAAAAAACGTATGTGAAAAATAAAACTATAACTTACAAGTATTTGAATAAAACATAAATCAGTATTTCCAAAGATTAGAGGATGAAATGATACTCAAATAGGTCACAAAACAGAAAACAGAAAATAAAAAAATTGATTAATTTGGATCTATAAAATTGATTTTTCTTCCAAAAATGGGGAAAAGTGTTTGTTACCTATATACTAATTCATAAAGATTTTCTATATTATTAAGACAGCAAAAACATCCAAGTAGTCAAAGATATGGGTGAACACTATGAACAGGCAATTTCCAGAAAAAAATACATAAAAATCTCAAAGGAGAGTATGAAAAAATTAATTCACTAATGATTCAACAAATGAAATCTAATGCTAAATTATTTGTTTCCATACATAAATTATCAAAACTTATTAACTTGTTAATATACAGTACTAATTAGGAAAGGGAAGAAAAACTCTGAAGTACTCTTTTAAGTCTACAAATTAGGGGAGAAAATTTGGCAATACATACATGTTAAGATTTGAAGTGAGGTTATTCTCTATAACAGCATTTTTTTCCCTGCTATTATTCTTACAAATACAATTAAATAATTTTACAAACATGAATTATTCTGATCAATAAATAACTTGATGCATGGTACATATTAAATGTCTGCTAAATATTTTTCAACATTCAACAAATAGTGATGAATAAATAAGCATAATATTTCTTTATTATAGAATCAATTAGAATGTGTATCCAGAAAATGTGTATTGCACATCCACAGAAAAGTATATCTCCAGTAATATTTATCATGTAGGTCAATATATATTTACACAGAAGTACACTGAGAAAATATGTTGATAGGAAAAGCTATTAGAGACCAATGTATAAGATATGTGAAATTGTCGGGGGGGGGGGCACCTGGGTGGCACAGTCTTTTATGTGTCTGACTCTTGATTTCAGCTCAGGTCATGATCTTATGGTTCTTGAGATCAAGCCCAGAGTCGAGCTGTGTACTGACAGCACGCAGCCTGCTTGAGAT
This sequence comes from Panthera leo, assembly GCF_018350215.1. Classification (NCBI taxonomy): domain Eukaryota; kingdom Metazoa; phylum Chordata; class Mammalia; order Carnivora; family Felidae; genus Panthera; species Panthera leo. Next base: position 152,674,053 of record NC_056682.1, on the reverse strand, counting down.
TCTCTCTCCCTCTCTCCCTGCTACTGCCCTCTCTCAAGCTCCCTCTCCCTCACAAAATAAATAAATAAACTTAAAAATAAAAAAAAAAAGATATGTGAAATTGTGTATATAGGCATAGAAAAGTATCTCTAGCCTTTAGTAAAAACATTTATATTAGGAAGCTAATGCTTTAATCTTTGTGAGATTTTGCATTTTTGGAAATTTATCTTGTATGTTTATTATTTTATTATATTAAAAATTGAAGCTATTGTTATCTTGCTAAAATAATCTCACTTATTGAATATGATGCTTTGCCAACAAAGGACATACAAATCAAACAAAAAATAATACATGAAAATGAGAAATTGGCACATTAATATCTTTGGGATTAGAAAAACATTGTGGTACATTTTAGCACATCTGAATTTAACGTGGAGATTATATTTTCAAGGGATTTGTAATAGGGTCCGAGGAACTTTGAATATGACATATTTTATGAAATTTGAAAAATGAAAGATATTTTTAAACCAACTAGATAGGTGACAAAATATATAAGCACAAATAACTCATTTTAGACATTTCCTTGTAATGATGAAGTGTCATTAATAAACCATTTTAAAAGCTCATGTGCTTGTTTTTAGATCATTTACATAAAATTCCACTGTGATGCATTCCATGTCTTTCTGAAAATTTTCTCAGAAATGAGAAGATTAATACTATAAGAGTAAGCTATGTCTTAATAGATTCCCTTGTTTTATATTACTCATCTATAATCCTGCTAATGATTGCAATTTAACCAAATTTTTTTTGGTTAGCCAAAACAATTTTTAGAGGAAGAAATAAAGGAAAAGAAAAAAAGAAGAAAAAAACCATTGCTTGTGCATTAAAGTTTGCAAGATGATCTTTGATTTTGTACCGGTGGCTTTAGTGCTGTGTGTGCTTTCTGGTTTCGCATTTTGAGAATACTCCCTTATATGGTATATTAACCAGTCTAGATATTTCACTGTCCCAATATCTGTCTCCTTTTGAATTTAAATTTCTTCACACACTCACATATTCAAATATAAATTGGAAATCAATCATGTGCTATAGATAATCTATCTCTTCTGATATTTGGTGAATTTATATTGTAGGCACTTGCTCAAGTTCCAACATTGCTAACCCAACTATTTTGATGTTTGCATATTATACAACAAAACTATTTCATAATATCACGCTTTGGGAATATCAGCATGTCATGAAAGATGAATCAAAATAGCCCTGACATTGCATAGCAATACACAGGTTTAAACGTTGTGCCATAATGAGAGACTAAACAGTTTACAGACAGGATCATACCTCATGCACTTTAGGAATTGTATTAGTCATGACAGTTGTATTACATGAACCTTGACTGGCAAAATGGCCATCCGTTCCTAACGCTTTGATCTAAGATTGTGCAAACAGTAATACATCACATAGGTAAATTGAATTTTCAACATTTATGTGAGTTTCTGATGATATTAAGTATATAGCAATGTAAATTTGACAAGTATTTTAAAGTAGTTACAATAAGAAGAGGTCTATTTTCAACACCTGGGACATTGATATGTGCCAGTGGCTTACACTATGATTTGAATTGAAACCACAAAGAAAATATGGGCTTAAGTAAAAAAAAAAAAAAAAACAGAAAAAGAAAGAAAAAAAAGAAAAATTGAGAGGTACATATAGCGAGGGCAGTTAGAGAAAACAAAATTATATTATTCTATATATCATTAGCTGAATTTCATAATAGAAAACATTAACAAGGTATCATTAAAAACCATGTTTTGAACAATATATTACTACACGTTGTGATTTATAGTACCTATATACACTATAATAGAATAGACTTGAGATATTTCTTTTCAAAATATTTTTATCTCAAAATGTTTGCTGCCCTTAATATATTGGTAGATGATACATTCTTTAGTTTCTTTTTTTTTTAATCTCAATTTGCCACTTTAACAGGAAATGAATCATCAATTTCTCTAAAATTTCAAGATTAGGGAAGCAATCTTCTTTCAGAATTACTTTTGTTTTTTTAAAGATTTGACATTTCTCTCCGTTAACATACAAAGTTGTTAAACTATTTTGAAATATACTAAAAGGAAAGAAAGTTAGGTATATCCTGTCAACTACTTTTAAGAATCCAGAGAGCATGTGTGGACACACAAAGTAACATTTACTAACATTAATGTAAAATAAAATTTTAATTATTTTTAACTAATGAATTCAACATTAATCAATTCTGGGAAGTCATTCAATTTGTGTATGTATGTGTATATGTTTGTGTGCATACACATAGTGTTTTAGTATGCCAAAAAACCATACTAGACAATGGATACACTATGAATATTATCTTTAGTAGTATAGCATAGTACCTGATCATTTAACTTTATTAATGAGTATTTGTTGAATTAAGTTGAATGAAATAATTTTTGGTACTCAAGTAGTAAAAAATTTTTTTTCTTAAAGCTAAAAGTGAAAATACAAAAAAATTTAAACTATTATTTTGTGATGTAATCATGTGGAAACTTATAAAACATTTTCTGTGAAACAACTTTTTTTTTTAAATTACCAAGTGTTATTTGGCTTCAAATTATACAATTCTTTCTTTACTGAAGGAAAATTAACAATATGTGGGATAAAATTGTCAAATGATGTATACAGTATGGTAAATAAAGGAGAGATATTTTGAAAATCCTGTTAAATTTTAAATGGGTTAAATATATTTCATAAAAATTTATTCTTTTCCTGAAATATTTTGTATGAGGTTCATCAAGAATGCAGTTACCTGAAAGACGTTTTTTGTCCATATAACCTATCTTTTGTGTGCCATTTGGCAAATTTGTTAGAAGTTCTTCAGTGACCAGAACATCAATGTTAACTTATTAATTTATTAACTTATCTCAATCTTGAAATCTACATGTAATATTAAAACAATGGTGTAATGCCCGAGGTCGCGAACCCCCCGCAAGAGACCACCGGAGTCGTAAGTCAAAGCCAAGCGGCAAGGGTCATTTATTGCAGGTTCGAACCTGGACCTCTGCGCACTCGTCGCCAGTGACGCTGAGAGGCCCCGATCAGGGTTGGTACGGCGTTTTTATAGACAGAGACAAATAGCACAGGGGAGGTTTCAAATTATGAGGGGCCTGATTAGTTGGTTTTAAAGTAAGGACATTTGTTGTTCTCTGATTGGGCATCCTTTGTCTGTCCTTTGGCGGGAAGGCTTTGTCCATTACTTGTGGCAGGAGGAAAAGGGGGAAGGGGGAAGGGGGTAGGGGAGGAATGTGTTAAGCAAGCAGGTTTACAGAAGCGAGAAATGCCGGTTAGTTTATGTACAATCACTTATTCTATTACATATCAGACTACATTCAGGAAAGGTTTCACAATGCTCGTAGCAAACAGCAAGCAAAACAGACTTCTCAGCAATTGTATTTCTTATCAAAGATCCATAATAAGCAGAAAAGAGAACTTAGCTTTAAACTAAGGCAGGGCTGTCATTTGGATTTAAAGCTGTTCTTTTCAATGGTGGTATTTCTCCCCCTGGCCAAGGGTCTTACTGGACTTTGGTGATTAGATTTCTAGAAGTGAAATAGCCACTTAATTTCCATAGCTTCCCCAAAATGCAACATTGACTGTTACCCGACTGAATAATCTGCCAGATCACTCCATTTCTTCATTTAAATTATTGATAAAGCTCATAATTTCTGTTGCTGAAGAAACTATTAGAAAAAGAACGTTAGCTACTTATAGAGGTATGAGTGGAGAGCTTTTTTAAGATAAAAATTCTGCCACTTCTTCCCTTGGTTACATTTATCATTTTTCTAGCTTCTTTCATTGAGAGATCAGGGAATTCGACAGCCTTGTCCAGGAGGCTCCTTCAGATTGCCTAGAGAATACTCATTATTCTATATGATGTGTCATAAATCCTTCTACTGTGTTATCTTTGTTTTGAGTTATTCTCCTTGAACCTTTCAAAGTTTAGCATTGTTTATATCTCCCTGGCCTTTCGGCAAAGAATTATATGCATTTCAACTGTCACAAATAAATCCCTTCATGTGGCTGAAACTACAATTGGTCTGCTAATTCCATTGTTCTTTCTCATGCTTCTTCCCCTGCCCCACCTTCCCCAGGCTCTGAACTGCAGAGACAAGTAGATTATAAACATCATTGAAACTTGGTATTGTCAACTAATAGATAACACAGAGGTCATGGATAAAATGACTTGATTTTTCTTTCAGAAACTTCTTTTAGATCTAATTCTTAGATCATTGATCTAATTCTTAGATCAATCTCACAGGAGAAAATTCCATTAGCAATTACAAACCATATTTGCATTCATTCTTCTTACTCATATTAATCATTGTTTTTAATTTCATAGTTGATCTTATGGTGTCATGTAACATTACCCAGAGATTTCAGTTTTTATAGCCAATTGTGAACTATACTTAGACTTATAGCAATATTATTCATTACATAATTTGTAAAACAAACTCTTGAATTAGTTCCTTTTTGCAAATGAGGACTAACCATAGTATTTCTGAAGTAAAATAAAGAAGTATTATTTGAATTTCTGCCTAAAAAATAATTAAAAACATGATTCAGTAAAAAAGAGGCAATGGATGGGGTTAGTGGTTCGAATACAGGTTACAGAGCCCTATTTTCTGAGTTTGAATTCCAGCTCTGCCACTTATTAGCTATGTGACCACAGGCAAGTTATCTAATCTCTTAAAAAGACTTATCTGTAAAATGAAAATCAGAATACTATAAGATGATCATAAAATTGCTGTGATATTTTTAAATATTTGCTGCACAGGAATATCTTAGGATATTCATAACAAAGAATGACTATTTCATAAAAGTTAACTATATTTATTTTTCTTATTATGAATGTTAATGCAAGGTAACTACAGTAGGACATCCAAAGATATTATAAAGCACAATATTTGATAGCAACAGCTCTGTGACATCAGCTATAATAATTTCAACTTAAAAAATGAGAGTATAAAAATCAAGGATTCTCATATGGAATAAAAAGTCATTTATGTCTTGATAATTTAGCAAATATTTAAAAAAAATTTTTTTTAACGTTTATTTCTTTCTGAGACAGAGAGACAGAGCATGAACAGGGGAGGGTCAGAGAGAGAGGGAGACACAGAATCTGAAACAGGCTCCAGGCTCTGAGCTGTCAGCACAGAGCCTGACACGGGGCTCGAACTCACGGACCGTGAGATTGTGACCTGAGCCGAAGTCGGACGCTCAGCTGACCAAGCCACCCAGGCGCCCCTAGCGAATTTTTTAAAGATAGAAAGATTATTCCAAGTAATATAAAGAGATATGAGCAAGCATGGGGTAAAGAATAGGGATTCTCTGCCTAAGAGAAAATTTAAACTTAATGAACAATTTTTTTTTAAAGGGATTCAAATGTCCAAAGAACAACGATAAATGGTGCTATAATCATTGACAGAAAATATGAAATTTAACAAAGTGACATTCATTTGAAGGAGAAATAGAGGTTTTAAGTATCAAGGGGCAGTTATAGAGGCTCTGTGCCAAAAACTGGAAGGAAAACCAAATATATATTTCTTATTATAAAACAAAATATCACACATCCTAATTTATTTTGATAATTTCAAAAGAAACCTGATCTAGAAACACTAAAAAAGTATTTACTACTTGAAATTTTTTAAAAAAATAGAAAAGTATTAAAACTTTAGTCTCACATAAGAATCCAAAATATTTATGATGAATTATCTAGAAAGAAACTATTCATCAAGTATTTGTACACATGCTCACATGAATCAAAATTTTACATGGTTACTCTTGTCAATTGTGTACAAACTTTGATATAAGCTTTGAAAATACAAGTTATGATGTAACGTTAAAAACATTTTGGGAAAGTTATGTGATTTGTTACTGCATAAAGATTGGATCTCATTCAATATTCTTCAAATATTCACTGAATTTTATATCTCATCCAACGTTAAAACTGGTGTCTGAAAGGGCAGACTTACACTGGCCAACTCCATCTTGTTCTGTGTCCTTCACCTTGACCACACCTCCTCCCCTTGAGTAACCGCCTACTCACCTGCCTAACGGGACTCAGACCCTTCCCCAGCCAATCGGCTGAAGCCACAGCCATACCTCACCAACTGCCCCTAGACCCCAATAAAACCTTTGTCCTTTTGAAACTTGCTCTCTCTCCCGGGTATCTCACCGCTATGTTGGTGCAGGTAGGGGATTGAGCTGGAGCTAGCTCGAATAAAGGCTCTTTTGCTTTTACATGGGACTCGGTTCCCTGGTGGTATTTGGGGATCATGAATTCTGGGCATAACAGTGTCAACACAAAATGAACGAACTTTTTATAGTCTCTAAACATAAGAAAGAGAGCTTTATTTGCCCTAAGTTAGAATAGTGGTCTGGGAAACGTGCTCTTCACAGGGAAGAAAGTGTTCTGGAAAAGGAAGAATTTTTATAAAGTTACATACTTTTTAGCAAAAGCTCAAAAGCTTTTAAATTAGCATATAGGCAGGAATCACAAGTGTTAACATCAAGGAATGCAGGGAGTAAGAGCACTGATTGTTATCTTAAGGACAAGATGGTTTTCCTTTAGGCTACTTATTTACAAAGCAAGTAGACAATGGATGCTTGATGGGCCATAAATCAGGCTTTTTGTTTAAACAAAGTTTATATACAGTCATATTGACTTCAAAAGAAATCTAAAATGTATATCAGATTTTTAGAGAGAGCTTTTGCCTCATCCATCTTAATTGTAATTATGATATTTACCTCCACCAAACAATCATAGAAGTCATCATTCACAATAAGTGTTGATGATTAGTTTCTTTTTAGAGATTATGGATGATGTTGTAATAGCTTTCAGAGCACCTTATCTTGTGGTTGCAAATCACCCTTAACTACAAAATCAGTAAAAGTTTTTAAAAATTTGAAAAAAAACATTTTTTTTTCTTTAAAAAAAAAGCTGTTTAGATGAAATTCTACCTTTATACAACTTTGTACGGCAATGGTATTTTCTAATTTCTGGTTTAGATTCCTTGGCTTCCTTCCTAAGATAAGTAATGATACAGCTCCAAAAGAATGTATTCACTAGACCTTTACTTTGACAAATCTTTAAATTATTTTTATTAATATATCTCCTGCTTTGTCCATGCTAACTATTGCATACATCTCACTTCTATGGAGGTCTAGACTACAGGAACTTAAATAATTTTGAGTATTATAAAGCATAACAAAATAACTTATAACATTCAGGCAGAATTTTTCCACTGGAATTTACTTGTCATTCTGGCAAATACTTTGTCAATTGATTAGATCTACAATATGGATTACATCATTACAGATTTACATTAGTATACACACAGTTGGCTGTGGCTTTTTGTAAGTTCTATTATTGTTTAGAACATAAAATATTAAAAATTATTCTAATAAAGTCATATTATACCCCAAGAGAATATTAAATTTAACTTAAAATAAAGAAATCATGGAATAGTTGTTGAATTGAGTAACATGAAATAAGGTAAAGCTACTCAGATTATGTAACAGAGTTTTGTTTTGTTTTTAACATGGATGGTTTTTTAATCCTTTGAAATCTTAGAAAATATTCACATAGTTTTAGTCAGAGTGTCACCTGGACCTTGAATGATTCTTAATTTTTCAGCTCAGCTTTAACAACGAGGTTTAATTCTTTCTACACAATCTTAGTGAGAATATGAGAGTAAGTGAAGCACAACATATAGCATGATGATATTTGAGACTCTATAGGAGAGGCTTCAAGATACAATCAAGAACAATAATTACAAATGTGAGTAAAGAAATGTATGGAGGTAAAGAAAGACTAGTGGAATATTGCAGCTGAGGCATTTCATGAATTTTTGTGCATTAAGAAATAGATAACTGTGTGTGTGCATATATATAATTGAAAGTTTTATCAGAATCACTTTTTCATGAAACCATTCCTCTTTTCCTCTTACCTTGCTGCTAATATTTTTATTGTAATTTTCTCCCTATTCAATATTTCTTTCACTAGTCTGAGGGCCATACGGTCTCCAGGGTAATCTAAAACATGACTCTTATAATACAGCAGAACTAAGAAATTAGAAACCCTGGGAGAGGAAAAGATAGTCATATACAGGACAAAAAAATCACAGTAAAGAAAATTTTAAAATAGAACTAAGAAAAATGTAAAGCTGACACAAAGTCAGAGAAATAATAGGGAGACTAGAAATCAAGATCAGTCAAAACACCGAAGAGAACACAGAATAGAGATAAAAGACATATAAGGAGAACTCTCCCCTCAGGAAACCCAGTTCCTCTGATGAGTTTGGTTTTTTCTTTACAAGATTAGCAATTCCTATTTAACTGCAGGGTGTAAAAATAAACACCATCAGAAGTGTTGTAATAAAATATTTATTCGGTGTCAGAAAGTAAAGAAGTAAGTTTGAAAAAAAATCTAACAATTGTAGTTATAAATATATATATGTATATATATATATATATATGTACATATATATATACATATATATATATGATTGTTATGATTGGAATATATTTATGAAAATAAGGTATTTAATGTTATTGGGTTTTAAATATGCTAAATAAGGGTGCCTGAGTGGTTCAGTTGGGTAAGCATCCATCTTCGGCTCAGGTCATGATTTCATGGTTTATGGATTCAAGCCCCACATCAGGCTCTGTGCTGACAGCTCAGAGCCTGGAGCCTGCTTCACATTCTGTGTCTCCCTCTCTCTGCCCCACACCACCCCCCCCCCCCCGGCCCCCACTCACACTGTCTCTGTCTGTGAAAATAAATAAACGTTAAAAAAATTTAATATGTTAAACATAAAATATTAAGGCAATCAACACATAACTTTGTTTTGTTTCATTTTTAGCATTGTAAAATTGTTAGTGTTAGCAACACTTTTTTGCTTGCTTTTTATTATTTGGTAAATATATTAAACATAATGTTCAATTTAATTGACTAACAGATAATTCTCTGTAATGTAATTAGCAAAAATTGTGTTTTTGTGCTTTGTAAAACTTGAAGACCAATACTTTTTTTGAAATAGAGTATAATGAATGCAAATTGCTTGAATATTATATTTCTTTTTTTTATTGCAGTATGATTGACACATAATATTATATAAGCTTTAGGTATACAACATAGTGACTCAATACTTACATGTATTATGAAATAATCATCACAATATATAAAGTTACCACCTGTCACCATACAATGTTTTTACAATATTATTGACTATTACCTGTGCTGTATACCACATCCCCATGTCTTATTTATTTCATAAATACAAGATTGTACCTCTTAATCTCTTTCACCTGTTTTGTTCATCCCTCTGGCAACCATCAGTTTGTTTTCTGTATTTGAGTCTCCTGTTTTGGTGTGTTTGTTCATTTGTTTTGGTTTTTAGATTTTAAAGTGAATCATATGCTGAAATCATATGGTATTTGTCTTTGTCTGACTTCTCTCACTTAGCTTAATACTCTTTTAGGTCTACCCAGAGATAAACAGACCATTGTTACAAATAGATATTCTTTTTTAATGGCTGAGGAATATTCCTCTGTGTGTGTGTGTGTGTGTGTGTGTGTGTATGTGTGTGTGAGTCTGTATGTGAGTAGCATATCTTTTCTATCCATCATCTACTTATGGATACTTAGGTGGACACTTATGCTCTCATATCTTGGCTATTATAAATAATGCTGTGTAAACATAGGGGTGCATTTATCTTTTTGAATTAGCACTTTTATTTAGATAATACAGATAAGTGGGATTATTGGATCATAGAGTATTTCTATTTTTTCTATTTTTAATTTTTCACAGAACCTCTGTATTATTTTTCACAGTTGTTACACCAGTTTACATTCCCACCGACAGGGCATGAGGGTTCCCTTTACCCTAAATCCTCACCAACACTTTTTATTTCTTGTCTTTTTGATAATAGCCATTCTCAGAGATATGAGGTGATGACATTGTGGTTGTAATTTACATTGCCTTCATAATTAGTGACATTGAGCATTTTTTTCATGTTGGCTACATATAATAAATGCAAAATTACTGAATATTATTTTTCTTTAAGTGATGGGCTACTTTTGATATTAACAGTAATTTTTAAAAAGTGAAAAAGTCACAGTTTACATAAAGTTGTTAAAGATTAGAACTATGCCTAGGAAAACGAGTAAAATAATAATCATCAAGAAATCCTCAAGTCTTGATATAGCTATTAAAACTAATCACATTATTGTCATATTTTTTAATTATCCAGTTCTGATACTGGACATTTCTAAGATTTTTCATAAACTACTTAACTTCACTTATTACTAGAAGTAGGCTCTGGACCACCTAAGTACAGAATTTCTGGTTCAAAAATTTTAACATTTCTAGTAACTGTTATGTATGTCTATATATATTATAGACTATTATAAAAGGAATCAGAAAATAGTAATCAAGATAACTTCACATTCCTTCTACACATGCATTAGCTTTTGATTCTTTTCTTCATTTCCAGACAATAATAGAAATCATATATTTATTATGTTGTTATTATTATTATTATTATTATTATTATTTTTAATGTTTATTTATTTTTGAGACAGAGAGAGACAGAGCATGAACGGGGGAGGGTCAGAGAGAGAGGGAGACACAGAATCCGAAGCAGGCTCCAGGCTCTGAGCTGTCAGCACAGAGCCGGATGCGGGGCTCGAACTCACAGACCGTGAGATCATGACCTGAGCCGAAGTCAGATGCTTAACCGACTGAGCCACCCAGGCGCCTCATGTTGTTATTATTAACTTAAATACAAGCATTTTTCTTGCAGCTTTCTACATTATAGTAATAACATAATTTTCAAGTGTCTTTTCACTTACTGCTAGAATCTAAACTTTCTGAAACCACCTTATTAGAGAAGTTTAGTCTAAGTCTTTCCAAAGATGAAAGTTCAATTACTAGTTTGAGATCCATATTTTATGTGAAGACAGGAATAACCCAAAACAAATTCATTAATATATAAATAAAGAAATGCTTGTGTAAATAACGGGATAACATGGCTAACATAATGGTAGGTGATAAGGCACAAATTTGGAGTTTTAGAATTTTTTCAATAATTTAGAAGTAGCATAAATATACAGGGAATTTTATCATGCTACAAGTTAGAAAATTAATTCCATGACAAATCTTTGCACTTTGCACTGTTCTCTTTTCCTTACCATAATCCTTTTGTGGCTTATTTCTGCATACTCAAATCTTACATGTCTTTGTGGTGAATATTAAAACTTACCTTCTTGAAGAATTTTTAACGGGTTAAGCATATTTCAAATAATTCTATTCCATACTGTATATGCTTTCTATTCCTATTAAAAATTCTACCTATTTTACGCTGAGGTATTTTTAAATAGTTTAAAGCATTAAATTGTAAACTTTAAGAATATTTTCAGAAAAGAAATAGTGCCCAACTAAATACAAGACATTGAAAATGTTCACTAGCAAAAACCATACAGTGTAAAATACCAAGGATGAACTCTAATATAAACTACAGACTTTGGGAAATAATGAGGTGTCAGTGTAGGCTCACAGATTGTAACAAATACCCTATTCTGATGTGAAATGTTGATAGGGGAGGCTGTGCATGTGTGACACCTGAGGGTATATAAGAACTCTGTATTCTGCTTAGTTTTGCTATGTATCTAAAACTGCTTTAAAATTAGAGTATATAAAAAGTGCCTCCTAGTAATTATAGACACGTTCACTATGTTTAAGTTATGAGTAAACTTTACTGGAAAGGTTTAAAAATAAAACCTGAATTTGAACAAACCTCATATAAATATTTCCAGTAATAATGAAACCTTTAATTAGGTAAATTTACCTATTAATAAAATTAAATAGTATAATTTTAATTTATTGTATAAAGAGTTCCTTTGTGGAATAGATTTGACCAGTATAAACACACCCAGTAAAACTTTTGTTCAGTATTTTGTTTACATATAAATACTTTTTATCAGTTAAGAATTCTCATATATAGGATGTTTTCTGTTTTAATAAATATGTTCAAATATAAAAGAGAAAATAATTTTGTGAAAAACTAAAACTATTGTGGATAAGAGAGTTAGATATGAAAACACAGTATTTATAGTCAAGAAGTATTTACCATATTATTTCTGAATTTCATGTAAAATTATGGTTTCCATACACCCTTTCTATCATAACATTGAACTTATTTTTACAGATAAATTTGAACCAAATTGAGAAAACTGTAACATAAATTCTAGATTATATATAAAACTTACATGCTTTGTGGAATTTTTGTTTAACATCATGAATAGTAGATGTTTGTATCACCTGAAAAGAAAAAGAAAACATATAGAAAGAATTGTAAGAAAAAAGTATCTATTTGTTTGCTATATATTTGAGAAGAAAACATAAAATAATAAAGTGTAAAATGATTATGAAATAACTAGTGTGTTTTGTTTGGCTTTTTAGTCACTACTGCTTTGACAACCTTGAAATATTGAGTCAATATGCCTTTTCGTAAATTTTTTTTTGTACGTAGCAATAATGGTGGTATTGTATGAGTTTATCCAAGTGTTTGTCTCTAAAATATATTTTTTAATCATCTCTGCCCATAATATTCAATTTCTGCCTCCCAAACTGATGAGAATCTCAATTAAAATATGAATAAATATACAAGATAGAAGGTAAAAAGGTATATAGCAGAGGGCTTCAGCATATGAAATTGATGTATGTGGGCAAAGAGGGAAATGTTTATTTCAGCATATCATCAGAAAAAAAATCCTATCCAAGCCCCCTCGTTAGTTATGTTATTAAAACCCCCAACCAAAATTGCTATAGGTCCATCGAAATTCATGTTAGATATATTATTTGGATTCATCAGAATTGCAAAACTCATGAGGATGAGAGTTCTATTTAAACACCTCAAGCCATCACATTTTTTGACTGTCTGACTTGGTTCACATCAAACTTGCAAACAAATTTCCCTCTGCATCTGGTTCCTTATGAAAAAAAACCCAAAACACTTCAAAGTCTACAGCAAAGGACATATTCACGATCATATAAGAAGATATATTTCCTTTCTCAAAACACATATAGAAAACTATGTTAATGATTTATTTTATTGCTGCATTAAAATCTTATAGCTGTTGTGAGAAGTGAAGTGAAAAATAAAAGTGCATGAAGGGTGGCCCATAATAATACCCCAGGCAGTTCTTATTAACATTGTATTATATTTAATATTTAATTAAACATTAAATGTATAACAAGGAATGCATTTATTTTACCATAATCCACTCTGATTAATACACCTATAACCATGGTATCCTATACTATTCATAGAAATTTTTTTTCTGATTTCTTCTACGTATATGATCCACTAAATAAAAAAGTTCTAAGATTTAATCACTGAATGATGATACTAATCCCCATTTTGGATATGCTATATGTAACAAAAGCCCTTACAGAAGCTGTGTGTAAAATAAAATTTCAAATATTTTATAATACTGCTCTTGCTTGGAAGATAATAGAAAATATTTGTAAACCAGTTTTTAGAGAGGGCAATGAATAGACACGTGAATATATCATATTTTAATTTTGATAATTTAACTTTTATATTTGAATTACATTTTATAAAACATGGAGCTTTGTTTTAACATTGTTCATTGTTTTATCTCACAGTTTCCTGGGTTCCTCTGATAAGGATGCCTAAAATCCGCATACTATTTTCTAGAGTAACTAATACTTGTCCACCACACATTTCAAGGGCCGTCTAATAAGGAAAAACAAATAATTTTCATGATCAATAGCTCCTCAATTAGAGTTTGCTGTTGCTCTGCTATCACTTTATGAAGGCATATGATCTTGTGTTTACAGGCTGATTGTTCCGACAATCACATCCTTGAAAAGAATGACCCGGTGTTATTTTAGTCCGTGTTTCAACATTTAGTGCACCAGAGAGCATACAGTAAAGTTTAAGCCACTTTTGTTGAAATAAAAAATAAAGCTGTGAGTATAAAGTTATATAGAAACAGATTTTTTTTAGTTTATTTATTTATTTTGAGAAAGACAGAGACAGGGTAAGCAGGGGAGGGACAGAGAGAGAGAGAGAGAGAGAGAGGGAGATAGAGAATCCCAAGCGGGCTGTGCTAGCACAAAGCCTGACTCTGGGCTCAAACACAGGAAACTGTGAGATCATGACCTGAGCTGAAACCAAGAGTCAGAGGCTCAACCAATTGAGCCAACCAGGTGTCCCCCAAACAGAAGGTTTTTAATTCGGTATGAAATCTTTCTCAAGTAGATTTCCGTGGAAACTTCTATGCTTTCCTTCAAGTATAATCACTTAAGTAAAAATCTAATTTGATATGTGCATTTTTTTCTCTGAATTTGCAAATTTTCAAGACTAAAATGATATTCTCCTGAAGGAAACCTACATGTGGAAATGGATTTTTTTGCAAGCTTTTAACCAAGTTTGTAATTTACTTTCCAATTTTAAAAATGACATTTGACTTTCACATGTTAGAAAAATGCTGATTTTGAATACATCTTTGAGAACTGCCCTATATGGAGCAATTTTAGTCAAATACAGAAGAAAAAAAATAATTAACTATTAAATGATCCAGACAGCAATGCTCAATTAGCCACAAGACTGTGTTTGAGCAACTCCTCCAGTCCTTCAGCTGCACTCGGAGCACAAAGAGAAGATAAGATGATAATTAACAGAGCATATAAGACGTTCTGATTACTAAAACTGATGTCTCTGTAGCTCCATCAGGAAGTTTATTCATAATAACTTCTACTTTTTAGCCAGTTTTAATACCTCTTAAAAAGGATGAACTATCATCACAATAATTTATTCCTTTTATAAATCACAATTGATTGTGCAGATGGGACACATAAGTATTCCGACATCTGAAATCCTGAAATTCCCTTCATTAATGTTTCTCTCTCATTAGAGAAAATTAATCTTAAAATGTTAAGTAGACAAGGTAAATGGTGTTTGTTAGTTGAATGAAATATTTATTTCTAAATTTCAAGTGATCATGATTGAGTTTTGGGTCATTATCCTTTATCCAACAATTTAAATTGATGGACTTAGTTGGAAAAAGCTTTTCACGTTCAAGTGAAATCTAGGATTTGTTTGAATTTGCCCCCTACAAAGATACTGCATTATTTCACACACCAAAAAAAACCTATTTTTGTACTATTGCTACTTTTTAGAACTATATTTCAGCTACTTTCTCAGGAACTCCTTGAAATGAACCGATGTCTTCAGAATACTGTTTATCCTGCTTAAAGAATGAAAATTAAGGGAGAAGGAAAAACAACAACCTCTTTGAAATTCATTTGACTGTAATTGCAATGTGCAAACCGAAATTTGTCAGTAAACTTTGTTTAGAAAAGAAATGTGTCCAATGGTAAAGACACAGAAAAACAGAATAAAAGATAAACTGAATCGAAATGAATAGATGCTGAGGCATGAAAATACACACGCGCGCACACACACACACACACACACACACACATGATATCTAGTGCAGGGTAGCTAAATGGCACGAGCTTTCCATCCCTGGTTTTTGAGACATAAGAAAGAATACTAGCCTGAAGAATCAATTTTTAGATTGGTTAATTCAGGAAAGTGCAAAATATGCCTCTAAGCATTTCCATTAGAAGGTTTTACATTAGTAAATGGAATAGGTACTTGCATATATTGCATATATTTTACTCAGAGTGGACAGGGAGTTTTCAGAGTAAACAAATATTATTTTACTAAAAAGTAATCTTCAGATTGTAACTAAAATACAAATTTTTAATTTAAAACTTTTCAGCTGTATTGAGGTATAATTGACAGATTAAATGGTAAGATAAAATGTACCACGTAATGATTTGATATACTTGTACACTGTTAAAGAAGATAATTAACACATGTATCAGCTCACTTTTTTTTTGTCTTTACTGAGGACATTTAAGTTCTACTCTCTTAGCTAATTTCAATTACATGATACGGGGTCATCACCTATAGTCCTCAGGTTATATAAAAGATTCTCTGACTTTATTCATCGTATAACTGAAATTTTGTACCGTTTTACCAATCTGTCCTTATTTCCCCTACCTGTCGCCCCAGCTCCTGGCAAGAGCTTTTCTACTCTCTGTTCTATGAGTTCACTTTTTAAAATTCCATATATAAATAATACCGTACAGTATTTGTCTTTCTCTGTCTGGCTTATTTAACTTAGCATAATGCCCTCCAGCTTTATCCATGTCATTGTAAATCACAAAATTTCTTTTTTTGGTTAGTAGAAAATATTTCATTATATCATATATACATACAGGGTTCAGGGTTCCCTTCACTCCACATCCTGGCCAACTCTTGTTATCTTTTGTGTTTGTGAAGATAGCCATTTTAACAGTTCCAAGGTGATATCTCATTGTGGTTTTAATTTGCATTTGCCTGATAATTAGTGATGATGGGCATCTTTTCATGTGTCTGTCGACAATGTATATGTTTTCTTTGGAAAAAAATACTTGTTTTTAACTGCTTTGCCCATTTTTATATCAGGTTATTTGTTCTTTTGCTTTGAGTGGTATGAACTCCTTGTATATTTTGTATATAAACCCCTTATTGGATATGTGGTTTGCAAATGTTTTCTCCCATTCCATACATTGCCTTTTTATTTTGTTGATGATTTCCCTAAGTTTGATATAGTCCCGCCTTACAGCTTTAAGTGGAAGAGGAAAAAAAATGACAATGACATAGAAAATCTTTATCTTTGTTGTAAGTTTTTCTAATGATAAAAGGACCTTTAATAAAGAACTGACAAAATCAAGAAATGATTTCTATTATTTAAATTATCTTTTTAAAAAGATTTACTCATTTTAATTCAAGTTTAATTGAACATACTTTCAAAATAGGTTGCACCACAAATAGTGGTTTAGAACAACACATGCTTATTTTTCACACACACCACAGTATATTACAGACTGGCTGATGGATCCACTGTGCACTTTCCTCTCTCTGGGATCTATACTGACAAAGCCGACATCGTACAGAACATTGCTTATTTCCAAGGCAGAAGTTAAAAAAAAAAAAAGTGGTGAAATTAGATTATGTTCTGAAAGCTTCCCTCAGGAAATAAATGCATGCCTTTCACCTTCATTTCACAGCACAAATAAGTTACTTCGAAGAAGTAGGTAAATTTAATTTTACCTATTTCCTGTGTTGAGAATGAGCCAAAGTTCTTAATAAACAACACTAACATTTACCAGAGTTTACCTTTCTGGTCATCAAATATTTGGTCCTCTGTCCCTTACATTCAAAATACACACACTGTGTCCTCATGTATCTATCTACCCTCTTGATAGATAGGTATAGATATAGAAATGTAGGTATGTTATATATTACAGATTTCAAATAGTGTTGCATATATCTGTATATATAATAGTAGTTGGAAAATACAGGTCCCTTTAGTGTGTGGGGGAAAGGGGGTTAGGACTCGAAATATAATTTTAGTTTCCCTTCTTCACATAAGGTCTATACTTTCTATACTTGACCAAGACATTAGTTTTCTGGGCATATGAAAGAAATAAAAATAGTCATATCATGAGATGTTAAATCAATGTAAGATCAACTCTTTTGTTTCTTTTTCAATTTTTTTTTCTTTTTTTCTTAATTCTAGTTAGTCAATATACAGTGTTATATTAGCTTCAGGTATACAATATAGTGATCTAACACTGTCATAGAATATTAGCTATTTTGTTATGTGAATTATAAAATTACCTCCATCACCAATGTGCCACACTGTGTCTAGTGTCCATAAAATCATGGCTGCAGAGAATAATCAAAATTTCTTTTCCACTGAATATGGCAGGCAGCTTAGCCGCTGTTCCTCACGGTATAAAGTGGCAACTATGACCGGCTGATGGGTCTACTGTGCATTTTCCTCACTCTGGGATATACACTGATGAAGCCAACATCATATGGAACATTGCTTATTTCCAAGGCAGATTCTAACAACATCATTCTCCCCATTACTGTAGAGCTAGTATTTTTTAAAAAATAACTTTTATCAATTTCTTTCAAAAGTAGTCGTGCAGGATATAGGCTTTTAGAGCGTACTTTTCTCACAGGCTTAAATGCAGAAAAGGCAACCATATAATTTATAATCACAATGAAGACAATTTTAAGTGTACACAAAATGTTATCATTAAATCCATCAGGAAACTGGGATAAAAAGTATGATATGGGTAGTAGTTGTACCACTTCTCTCCTGGACGTAAAGTGTCCTACTATGGACCTCAAAGAAACTGAATGTTATTGAAACCTAGAATTTAGGTCAATTTCAATTTCCCATTTGTTGTTCTATCCCCTATTACTTTGATATAAATTACCATTTTTCATCACTGAAGTGTGTTTGCCAGCTAGTGCTATATTGTAATTAAATCTTTTATCTCATTTTTGTTTTAAATTCATATGTAATGGAGAAACAACTTTGAAAGCCATTAGGAATAATGCTAGCCGTCATAAGTAACATCAATGAATGCGCAATTAGAGTCCAACACAATTCCAAGACCTTTACCTTTCTTCAATAATTTAAATCACACACCATCTTTATGGCTTTAGATATAATACTATTATTTTCATTTTACATATAAGAAAACTGTGACTCCAAGAGGTTAAGTAATTTGTCTGGGTGACACAGCTAACAAGTGTACAAGAATGGACTTTGAGTGCAAATAGCCCGGTTCAAACCTCATTCTTTACCATGGTACACCACGTAATGGAGGCAGATAGAAAAGGTGAAGGTAGGGGCTGGAGGAAAATGTAATGAGTATTTGCCATTGTAGGCACTACTTTAAGGTCTATACAGGGAGGCACCGGAACACTGTAAACAATCTTATGAAGTAACGACACTGAGAATTTTTTTTTTTTAGAGAGAGTGTGTGCACATGCATGTAACCAGGGGCAGAGAGAGAGAGAGAATCTAAAGCAGGTCCCCATCCCCCCATGCACTCTTAGTGCAGAGCCACCTGCATCCCAAGAATTGTGAAATCATGACCTGAGCTGAAATCAAGACTTGGATAGTCAAACCCCTGAACCACCCAGGTACCCTGACACAGACTTTCTAAAAAATTAGGAAACTGTGGTCATGAAATATGAATGTCTTTCAAAAGTTATACAACTGATAAATTAACTAATATGGGTTAAAAAAAACTTGACAAAATGTTCACTATCATGTATTGCAGTTTATAATATTTATTCCAAGCATTATAGCTTAGATATTTATTATTGTTAATTAAAAACAAGTCAATTATTATCCATTATACAAATACAAATCATATTTGTATTTATTTTATTAACATGAAATACAAAATGCAATAAAGAAAGGATCCAAGCTAACAACAAATATGATATGGCAAATATGTGTGTTGCTTGCTGTTTCATTTAAAAAAATATTAATTGAGCACCAACTATGCACCAGTAACCTTTGTGTGTGTCAGAGTGAAAAAACTACCTCTCTCTCTTTCTCTTTCTCTAGTTCTGTTTTAAAATAATAGCTAGCATTTACATAGTGTCTTATATGTACTGGGTACTTTTCTAAACAGTTGCTCATTTAAATTCCTAACAACCCAGAGTAAGGTACCGTTATCCCCATTTGACAGAGAGGAGACTGATTCACTCAAATGTTAAGAGATCTGTGTTCTAGGAGCCCCTGGATGGCTCAGTTGGTTAAGCAACCTACTTCAGCTCAGGTCATGATATCATGGCTCATGAGTTCAAGCCCAGTGTTGGGCTTGGTCCTGACAGCTCAGAGCCTGGAGCCTGCTTCAAATTCTGTTTTTCCCTCTCTCTCTACCCCTACTCCACTTGTGCTCTGTCTCTCTCTCTCTCTCAAAAATAAATAAGCCTTAAAAAAATTAAGAAAAAGAGATTTGTGTCCTGTCACACAGCCAATAAGAAGCAAACATTAAATGTATGCAGGGGTTAAATGTACACAGTCTTACACCTGAATATACTTTCTAAAATACTGTGGCATAATGGCAAACACTGAACTAATATTTAATTGTAACCAATTTTCAAGAAATGAGACAGACAATTAAGAAATACATATGTAATATATTGAGGGTGATAAGTTCTAAGAAAAAAAACATAAAAGAGGTAAGAGATCAGAATGATGGAAAGAAGAAACATGATTCTGTTAGGGAGGTAAAATTATGAGCAAAGGCTTAAGCTACAAAGCAAACTATGCAGATACATTGAAGAAGATTCTTTCAGACAGAGGTAACATCAAAGACACAGACCCTGAGGGATCACTATATCAAGATTATTTGAGAAACAGCAAGTAGGCCAATGTGTTTGGAGCAGAGTGAGTTAGGGACAGCTTGGTTAAAGGCATGACCAGAGAGAGAGATGAGAGTGGGAAGATAATGAATAACCTTTTAGAATATGGAAGAGTAGCTTGGATTTTGTTCTGAGTGATATACGTAGCTGTTGGAGGGTTTTCATCAGAGGAGTGACATGATGTAACTCTTAGAAGAATCGATCTGGTTTCCGTAAATTTAACAGACTCTAGGTGACAAAATGATAATGCAAAAATAAAATGATTTCATCTATAATAACAAATTCCAAATTCAGTATCTGGTGATACTGTGGAACATGTATGGGCTATAATTACAGGTGATACAAATTATACTATATTTACTGTTTTGCTACATATATTGTGTATCATATATTGTGTATCTGTAGATCAGTCTGTATGTTAGAAGCGATGATGATTTGAAGTAGGATGGTAAAGTTCAGAGAGGGGATATATTATGTATAGAATAAAATTATTTTACTGATTACTTGAATGTAGTACAAATAGGGAGAAATTTTAGAGAATTGAAGCAGAATGATAAACTGTGTTAAGGCGAAACTTTCACTGTCAGCTCATTAAATAATTAGCTCCACACATGAATTCTCTACTGATAGAGACACTTTGATCATCTTGCAATCACTTGCTGAGTGTGGTGTCTTCAGTCTCCCAAATGAATAACCATGAGGCAACAGCAGGGGCGCATCTGAAAAAATAGCACATTCCGTCACCCATGCATTATGTATGATAGGACTCCACGTGTTGGTCCTTCCTCTTAGGATGAATGTGATGGTGGATGATGTGGGTAATTAGAAGAGATGTAATCTGGCAGAAGGGGTATCATGTCATTGTGTGCAGAAGCAAAGCTAAGTGGTTAGTCCAGGTTTCTGTCTATTACAGCACAATACAGACCCAAAAAGAAATAGCCTAAAAAATTAGGAATTTTAGTGAAATTGTACCTACATACTTAAATTTTGACATACGTGGGCCATTAAGTCATAGGAATTCTATTACCAACAGAGGCCTGCAAAGACAGTATGTCGGGGTAATGCCAGAAATGCTGATTGAAAGTAAAAACAAATAAGTACATTTATGGATCTATTTTTTATAGTTGTAAAAAGAAAACCCACCTGATTTGTTCTTCCCATTTTGAAATGAAGCATATTTTATTTTTTATAGTCAAGAGCTCAATGTTTGTGGCTGTTCTTGCTGTTTGTGTTCTTCTTATAATGTCTAGTTAAAAGAATTCTGCATGAAATAGATCTTAAGGCAAAATCAGTTTCTCAGGAATTTTAGAGTGAAAGCTTTTTGGAATGTTCCTATCTGTTCCAAAGAAGTAGCATTCATCTGAATGTCTCAGGATTCTATGTTAAAGTCCTTATGAAATTAAGTTCAGGTTATAAATGGATTTTATTAAATAAAGTTAATGAGAAGCAGATAATAAAAATATTATTCAAAGGTGCACAGACCAGTATCGACAAACTCAGTTGCATAGCTAATAATCCATTATATGTTTTCCTAAAAGAAATGAATAATTACATTACATTTTTATTTTTAAGAAATCAAATAACCAGTAATTGCAAAGTCAGAACCACCCAAACATGAAGTAATATTAAATGTTTATTTTGGAAGCAGTGAAAATGTGTGATAAGAAAAGTTAAACTGCAGTAAGAAAAAAGACAGATGATAATTAATTTACACCTCACACAAAATGATGTTAAAATGATGAGTTTATAAGAAGGCAGAGGTACAACATTCTTGACTTAAGAGTAAGATCAGTTCTCAAATAAAATATTCTATATGTAGATGTAGTAGGCAGTTTACAATAAATCTTTCTAAAAGGAAACTAACTTCTTATAGGAAAATAAATGAGTGTGACGTTCATAGGCTTTATGTGGTGACCGGTGGGTTCAGGTTACTTAGTTGAATCCCAGTAGATCACTGGGGATTGGAAATTATTTGATGACTGTCAGTTTAAAAATCCACTAATAAAATATAACGTACTAATGTTACGAAACCCGAAAAGTTTGCACATTTGAAAACTGTTAAGTGAGTAGAGAATTCATCTTTGCCTTCCTTCTTAAATTCTCTAGAGGTGTCTTTATAGCCATATGCCTTCTGTTAAAGCCTGAAAAGCTGAGGATATAAGGCATTTAGAAGAGATAATTTCTACTTTAGGAGATTGCCCTTTACTGTTAGAGATATCCGCAGGATGATCCGTCAGTGTGCCAGGTCTGTTTATAACTGGAGGAGGTTTCTAAAGCCTCTCTCAATTTCTGCAGTAAAAAAGAACATCATCCCCTTGGACTCAGTCAGCACCTTGTTCATTCCTCTGTTTTGGCTTGTATTATATTATCTTGTGTTGGACTATTTACATGTGATTATCCATCAAATTATAATGAATGTCTGAAGAGGAAGGAACATATTTTGTTTGGTTTGATTTGTTTTTCATGCCGGTGTTCCTAGGGTTTATTACAGTGGAAGATCGATATTCTTCAACGTATATGAAAAACAACAAAAACAGGAAGGAAGGAAAGAAAGAAGGAGGGAGGGAAGAGAAAGGCAGATGATGTTCTAGGATAATGTCCTTGCAAGATATTCTTATAGGAATGTAATGATCAATTGAACACAGTTTAAGAGTACTATCACTTTCAAACAATGGTTGCCTCTCCAAACCTTTGAGCTCTGATCATGTAGCCAAGCAAACAGCATAGTTTTCACAGCAGAAGGTAAGACACAGTATAAGCATACATAAATCTAAGATTACTGACTTTTTATAATATAATTTGGGACTGCATGGAACTTACATTCTGTCATCGCACTGATTCTAGCAAAAATATAAATTTCATCACAGCTATATTCTGGGTTGTTAAGAAGCAAAAATGTGTGCCCACAAATTTGTGTTGTGAGGATATTAAAAGGCTTTATATGATATCAGTATCAGTTTTCACTATCTGTGATATTGCACCTTCAGACTTCTTTCCCTGAAGCCTTTAGATAATTAAAAAACAAAACAAAAAGTGGAATGTTTATTTCTCAATGTTGCCTTAAATTACCGCTCATTTGTTAAATACTAATGTTATGAGTAATAGCACAAGAAAGAGGGTTGTTACTAGATAATTCTGAGCGGGAAGGCCTATAAAAGGAGCGATGAAAAATATGTTACACTTAAGTAACGTTAAGATCACAGCAACGAGATATGTGATGATTTTAATAGCTCTTTATCAGGCTACCCAAAAGTAACAGTAAAATGTTAATCTGGACAAGGTACATGCCTAAAATATAATTTCTTTAAAAAAAATCAAAGAGAAGCATACCAAATACCAAACCAAAATTATTTCCCAGGAACACATTATGTAAGCATAATCTTTATTTTTTTTGTTTGTTTGAACTGTTAGATCATGAAAAGACTAAGAATTCCTTCATCATGAACTTCATAAGAACTAATACACTATGTTCATCTGCAGGTTTTATCAAGAATTTAGCTAAGCTACTTCATGATATTGCTGTTCTGCCGTCTGTTTTGTTTGACCAAGCAGCCTGCGGTGACCTTAACCTGACATTAGCCCCTCAGACAAGGACCTGCCCAGGATAGCAGCCCTCATAGTCCTAAGTAAATATGCACTCTGATATGACTTTACGGCAGCCCTTTGGACCAACGGTTTCCCCTGTTTCCCAATGGCTTCTCTTTATGTGGCCCTAAGATAAGGCTTCCTTGGGGCTTACCAAAATCCCCCTCTTTTGGTTTGAATTGGCTAATTTGGCCTTAGTCCAGGAACCCCCTAGCACTCTACTCACAGACCCTATTAAAGGCATATGCCTTAGGTCCCGTCTTTCTCTGTACCCTGTCTTCCCTCACCTCCCCATGTGGCTCCTTGAAGCCTGTAGATACTCCAGAACCTGTGGGTGATAGACTTCTCTATTTTCATACCTCTTGTGGTCTGTTGTTGAACCTTGGCTCACCATCTGGCACCCATGGGTTGCCATGGGTTAATTTGACAAATTCATAGGATGTTTATATACAGAAAATTGCCTTGATTCATTACAAGTTCAAACAGCAAAATTCTTGTTAAACCAAACTTAACTGAAATAAAATAGTAATGGAATATCATATTTCTTTTACCTTTAATACAACATTCAATTCTAATGTACCGGATATGTACATTTTTCTAACCTACATGGACTGTAACCACATTTGATAGGAGCTACAGTATATTTATTGCATAATTATTCTGCTTTGTTACAAAAAGGTGTTGTCCAGTAAAGTTTAAATTAGAAATAAATGTGTATATATATATATATATATATATATATATATATAATATTTCTTAAAGTTTCCATGGTGTCCTAAAGATGTGTCCTTTGATTTATATTTTATTTGAATTATTTTACTTACTCTCCAAATATGAGTTATATACACATACCAAAAGAAAAAAAATAACTTCAATACTTATATTACATTTTGAAAATTTTGTTAAACCTTCCTTTATTTTGTAGTTTTTAACATACTTAAATGATGTGAAAAATTTTTAGATTATTATTTAAAAAAAAAATTTAAGTTTATTTATTTGAGAGAGAGACAGAGAGTGAGCAGAGGAGGGGCAGAGAGAGAGGGAGAGAATCCCAGGTAGATTCTGCGCTGTTAGCTTGAAGCCCCATGTGGGGCTCAAACTCACGAACCGTGGTCATGACCTAAGCCAAAATCAAGAGTCCAACGCTTAACCGACTGAGTCACCCAGGTTCCCCCAAATTTTATGTTATTATTACATTTGTAGATTTCAATTTGTTTAGCAATGTTCTACTTATTCAAGGCTCTGTGCCATAGATATTTCCTTATGGAAAAACCTACTAGACAATGGTATTTGTTCAGATGACCCCAGTGAGATAACTCACAATAAAATTTAAGGGAAAAGAAAATAAGGACATCGCCCAAAGTCACAAGCTGGTTAAGTGTAAGGGGTGGCTGAGTACCCTCAAAACCTAAGCAGAGCCCTTGATACTACATTGCCTCCCAAATGTGGCAGTCCTGAGTAAGTTCCCCAAAAGATTTACTTCTTGGGGCACCTGGGTGGCTCAGTCAGTTAAGTGACCAGCTCCTGATTTCGGCTCAGGTCATAATCTCATGGTTCCTAGGATCCAGCATACGTGTTGGGCTCTGGGCTGACAGCACAGGACCTGCTTGGGATTTTTTTTCTCTCCCTCTCTGACCTTCCCCTCCTCACTTGTTCATACTTGCTCTCTCTTTCCCTCTAAATAAATAAACTTAAAAAGAGATTTGCTTCTCAGTTTTACGGAGCTCTCTGTCTTCAGACTCTCTACTGCTCATTCTATCTTCCATATTGTTACCAGATTTAATTTGCTGAATGGCAAATACTACCCCCGATCTGAAAGAAAAGAAAAAGTCCAGATGCTAGGCAGTCATCTGGGACTCTACCATCAGTGCTAACCACACTATCTATTCTCAGTTTGTTCCATTCTGCAACATCACATCACGAACTTAATTACAGTAGGCCAGAAGGCTTATTGTTACTGTTCTGCTTCTTTGCCTTTAATATGCTAATTCTTCTTCCTGGGATGCTCTTTGTACACCATTCATGCTATTGTTTTGTAATGTATATATAAGTTGAAGTATAGTTGACATACAATATATATTAGTTTCTGGTGTACAACATAGTATTTGGACAATTTATATATATAGTATGAAATGATTACCATAATAAGCATCAATACTATCTGTCACCATACAAAGTTATTATAATGTTATCAACTATATTCCTATGCTGTACTTTTAATTCCTATGAGTTATTTATTTTACAACTAGACGTTTGTACATCGTAATCTGCTTCACCTGTTTTGCCCATCCCCCTACCCTGTGACAACCACATTTGTTCTCTGAATTTGTGAGTCTGTTTCTGTTTCTTTTGTTTTGTTTTTAGATTCCTCTCATAAATGAAATCACATGGCAATTATCTTTGTCTCACTTATTTCACTCAGCATAATACCCTCTAGCTTAATCCTTGTTGCAGCAAATGCCAAGATTTCATTCTTTTTCATGGCTGAGTACTATTACAGTGTGTGTGTGTGTGTGTGTGTGTGTGTGTGTGTGTGTGTGTCTGTACGTGTGTACACAACATCCTTATCCATTCATCTATTCATGGACACTTCCTGATCTTGGCTATTGTAAATAATGCTGCAATAAACATAGGACAGCATATGTTTTTGTGAATTAGTGTTTTGTTTTCTTTGGATAAATACCCCATAGCAGAATTACTGGATCGTATGGTATTTCTACTTTCTACAGTGGGTGCAACAATTTAAATTCCCACAAATAATGCATGAGGGTTTCCCGTTTTCCATATCTTCACCAACATTTCTTATTTCTTGTCCTTTTGATACTAACCATTCTGACTGGTTTGAGGTGATACCTTATTGTGATTTTGATTTTCATTTCTCTGATGATTAGTGATGTTGAACATATTTTCATGTGTTTGTTGGCTATTTGTATGGCTCCTTTGGGAGAAAAAGATCTGACCAATTTTAATCAGATTATTTGCTTTATGTTATTGAATTGTAGGAGTTCTTTATGTATTTGAATATTAACCCTTTCTTTGATATATCATTTATATATATCTTCTTTCGTTCAGCAAGTTGCCTTTTTGTTTTATTGCCTGCTGGAAGCCGAGCTATCCCAGCCTGAGTGGCAGGGCCTGGGCTGTGGACGGATTGGTGACTGCAAGGCGGCCCACCGACATGGAAGCTTCTTGCACTCCCGCTTTTAGGTAATTCGGCCTTAAAACAACCTGGGGTATTGTCTATTGGGGAGTTGCCCTCCACAGGCCCTCTGGGAAAAGAACCATTAGGAAAGAAAATAAGGTTCTGCAAGAAATTGTGTAGCCTTACGTTTAGCCCTTGCCATCCCCTATGGAGACTCCTCTACTTAGAGGAAGGATAGCCTCATGCATTTGCCAGCAAAGGCGGCCAACAAAAGAGAGACATACGGATCTGAAAGCCCCACTCCAGTAACTAAGGAGTGTATCTCTGGGCACAGGTGACTTCAACCCATAGCCCCACCTGGCCCCCCGGAGGCATTCCTGATGATGACTGAACCTAGTCGGTTAAGGTACAGAATGGTTCATTGGTTCCTAGGTGCATTGTCTCTCTGAGAATGTAGGAGGCATGGGTTTCTAAGGCCTTTTCAGCCCCTTCCTGGCACCTCGGACCGAGGCAAACACATTGTTCTGGCCTCATGTGGTTGGGAGGTCATGTCTCTGTAACTGTTCCACTTGAGGTGTTGAGAAATGGAGGTCCTTTCACGAGAACAGCAAAGCAAATGCTTTGTAGATTATAAACACAGGTGCATAATAGAATAATGTAAGAAATGAATCTATAATCAAAGGGTATGCGGGAAAGTTAGGGGAAAATCGCCATGTTATTTCTTAAAGGTTGTTTACACATAGGAACATTTTCAAAATTAGGTAATGTTAGAAAAACAGATGACATAGTTACAAGGAAATCACTAGCATATATAATGTCACGTTTACTACAATAAATCGGCCAGTTCAACACGCTGCTGTTGTCTGTGTCCATTTTTATTTTAGTTTTAGTTTTTTATTTTAGTTTTTTATTTTCTAGTTTTTTATTTTAGTTTTGTTTTATTTTCACCGACGTCGTTCTTCCTTCGGGAACCCCTGGACCTGCTGGAGCTGGACTCTGGCAGTTGCCAAAGCTTTTTATTTTGGTATAGTCCTAATTGTTTCCCTTGGCTGAGCAGACAGATCCAAAAAAACATTGGTAAGGCCAGTGTCCAAGAGTTTACTGTTTATGTTTTCTTCTAAGAGTTTTATGTTTTCAGGTCTTACATTTAGGTCTTCAATCCATTTTGAGTTTGTTCTTGTGTATGGTGTGAGAAAATGGTCCAATTTCATTAATCTGCATGCAGCTGTTCAGTTTTCCAAAACCATTTATTGAAGAGACTGTCTTTTCCTCATTGTACATTCTTGCCTCCTTTGTCATAGGCTTATTTCTGGGATTTCTGTTCTGTTCCATTGATCTGTGTTTATGTTTGTGACATTGCCTTACTGTTTTGACTGCTGCAGCTATGTAGTATATCTTGAAATCTGAGATTGTAATACATTTAGTATGTTAATTCTTCCTGGGATGTTCTTTCTAGCCCACCTTTGCTAATTGATTGTTATATACATATACATATACATATACATAGACATAGACATAGACACATATATATATAACAATTGTTATATAAATACAATTATATATATATATAATATATATTTATACATTATATATTATAATGTATAAATATATACATTAATATATATACATATAATATATGTATAAATGTATTTATAATATATATAAATGTTGTATTTATATAACAATTGTTTTATATATATATATATATATATATATATATATATATATATATATATATATATAAAATCCTTTTGGGTGCCTCTTTCCAGTCACTTTAGCTTTATTTCTCATCCTCATGCTTAAACCTCTATCAGATGGTAAAGTATCGTTTCCCTAGCCACCTTAGTATATAATTTGTGTTAAACTCCCATATGCTATTCACCATGTTGTAATTTGTTTCAAAATGCATAATCTATCTTTCCAGTTTGACTCATGTATATCAGGATAAGGAAATATGTTTAATTTTCAACCCCAAGTAATCTAAAGTATGGTAGCTACTCATAAAGTAACTATTTGTCTAATTTGAATAACATGTCTCTTGGATATACATTTGACCTTTGAATAACATGGGTTTGAACTGTGTGGGTCTACTAATTCACAGATCTTTTACAGCACAGCACTGTAAATATAGTTTCTTTCCTTGTGATTTACTTAATAATATTTTCTTTTATCTAGCTTACTTTATTGTAAAAATGCTGTGTATAACACATATAATATACAAAATGTGTGTTAATAGACTGTTTATGTTATAGTAAGGCTTCCAGTCAACAGTAGGCTATTAGTACTTAAGTTTGGGGGAAGTTAAAAGTTAAATATGGATTTTCAGCTGCGTGGGGGTTAGTGACTCTGACCCCCAAAATGTTCAGAGCTCAATTGTTATTAGTTTCTTTACATAGACTGTTATCTAAATCTTAGGTACTATTTTAAACATGTGTTTCTAAACTTAGCTTTCTTTATTCAGCCTTGACTTAATGGGAAATAGGATTTCTTTTAATAGTATAATACTCCTCTCATAATTTTTTTCCCTAG
Source organism: Panthera leo (assembly GCF_018350215.1). Lineage (NCBI taxonomy): Eukaryota > Metazoa > Chordata > Mammalia > Carnivora > Felidae > Panthera > Panthera leo. The sequence goes on along the minus strand of NC_056682.1, from coordinate 152,644,422 downwards.
TAGTTAACATTTTTTTCATCTTTTCTTTACACTTCCAAGGAAAACATGCTTTATTCACTTTCACTGATCTAAAAGCATGTCATTTCAGCTATAATTTTTGTTCTATATTTACAATGCAAATATTTGAGCATTATTATTTTATCTTACCTGTAAAGAACCTACACTTTTAGAACAAAATCCAAGAGGAGTCTTGATATGACATGTACTAATTTTGCATCCAAGGCATATTTATTGTATAATAGCATTTAGGTCATTCCCATGTCCTCTAGTTCAATGCTTCCCAACTATGTAGGATAAAACATCACTTCTTAAAAAAATTCTATGATACATTTGTAAAATACAATGAAAATAAATTGCTAGAAAAATGAAATAATGATGAACTATTTACAATTTTCATTTAAAAAATTATTTGTTTGAACAAACACAAAATTACTCTTTCAAGTTGTCAAGATAGCTTACAAATGCTCATTTCCAATGACTAGACTATATAACTTCTATAGTGGAAATTTCAATCAACTGTTTCTGGGACAAATAACACATCTGCTTATAGATCATAAGTGGCACTCAAAGAAGTTGTCATTTCAGTTTGATCATGAGGAATGGTTGTGAATTAGACAGAAGATTGTAACAGAACACTCTAGGCAGAGGGATCAAATTTTACCCAAACTCAAGGAATGGAAATTACAATATTATTTTGGGATTGGTGAGTAGTAGAGATTGATGAAAAATGGAGCAATAAAGAAGGGGTAAACAGTAACCCAAAGTATGTGAATTGGACTACATAGGAGTTAATATAGAGTTGAAGAATGAAGAGTTTGAAACACTTAAGTTTTTCAAGACTTTTGCTGCCTATAAAAGAACACTTTTCTAGGAAAGTCAAATTTCTTGTTACCCATTGACTGTCATCCCCATTCTAGACTGGGTTTCCCCCCAAATCACTGTACCTAAAGCAATCTAATTAAACTAAACATGAGCATTATACCACTTAATTCAAGGGATACTTATCATATTTCTTTGTGCTTTTTAGTCACATCTACTGATCTTTCCCTTCTCACTCAAATATTCTTTCTTAGGCTTCTGTGATGAAAGAGTTACCTTTCTGCTGTCCTTCTGGAAACTTCTCTTAGTTTCCTTTTCAAACCTCCCTTTATTTAACATCTTTACATATTGGAATTCCTCAGGCCTGTATAGTTGGTTCTTTCCTTTATTCATTATATTGTTCTTTTGAAATTTTCTCTTCTATACTGTAATGGCTGCAAAGATCACCTACACATTTCTAATTCCCAAGTCAACATATTGAATCATGACCACTCTCCTGAGTCCTACATCTTCATACCCAAATGCCTACTAGTTATTTCTTCTTGGGTATTTCACGGAGATCTCTAACTCAAAATGAGCAAAACTGAGTACTTGTTTCCTACCTGCCTCTGTACTTGTCTGCACCAAAAATAAGAAAGCAAACAATGCTAAACCTGAAACTAATATCAGACTGTATGTTAACTAACTAGAATTCAAGTAAAAACTTGAAAAAGAAAGAAAAGCAAGCAAAAAAATAAACAAAAACACATAAAGGACTTAATAACTTATACTGTTCTTAGGATCCCAGTAGTTTAAACAGCAATTCAACATCATACTTGCATCCTCCCTAACCTTCATTCTTCACAACCAAACAAGTCTTGTTCTTTCTACCTCCTTTATCTGTCATATCCCCCTATTTCTCTTCCATCTTATCCACTGTCTGGGCCACATATTAACATAATTTCTCCAAGGAGATTCTGCTGTTTCACAGATTATCTCCCTTTGTTTACTATCCCAAACTACCATTCCCCCCCCCGCCCCCCCCACTGTGTAGGTATCTTTGCACTTAAAATTACTTGTACAGTGTTTGGCTTCCACCGGAGAGTATAGAATCTATGAGAACAGGAATTGCATCTGTTTGAGTTAATCATTATCTCAAACATATAATAGAAAACTAGACAAATATCTTAGCAGATATCTATTGAGTTAATAAATGGTCACTATAAGATGGCAAAACATAGAGCTGGAGAAACGCTGAATCTGGTAAATTTCAACTCTTTTCTTTCAAGATGCATCCTCTAAAACTTATTCATCTATGTTGACCTTCTAAAGAGAGTGTCATTGTATCTCGTATTTTACAGAAGATAAAATGACATCTTCTTTATAGCTTGCCCATAAACAAAAATGGTTTTCTTATATGGTGATATATTTAGAAAATGGAAAAATGTAGACATAATTTAAAGGAATACACATAATAGTTTATATTTGTTATATATAATGACTAAATTGTCATAGTCACAGCCAAAAAGTACTAATTCAATTATTTTCCTGTGCCAATGGAATAATAATATTATTTACATACTGCCATTATCTAAAATACAGCTTTAATTTACAGAAAACCAATAATATGGTACATGGTGGTATATTTTGCACATTTCACAAATATAAAAGTCCTAGATACTCCTGGAAGATAGATATTTACTGTATTTTGATTTGATATTTACCTTACATGGAAAAGCAAGAGTCAGAGTAGTTAGGTAACATGTTAAGATGATAAAATATTAATAATTTGCAAAGCTCAGCTGCAGACACAAGTATGTCTGACTTCTGAGCATAAACCTCTACACTACATTTCTTCTCATGACAGTATGCATTTGTTCAATATGGTAGGACTACTTTTTCTGAGAGAAATCTAAGGGCAGATGATTTAAAATATATTAATATCAAATACACTGATTCTATGAAATAAGACGTGCATGTTGTATTATGGAATTCTGAAGTGTATGCAAAGAGAGGAGTAGGCATTGAGGCTCTTCAGGACTCACAGAAAATGACTACATTAATTCCCTCTTTGTGGAGGAATAATCCATTTTAATTTCTTAATTTTTAATGATATAAACACTTTGTGCATATTTGTTGCTTCATTTATTATTATAGAGACTTCAAAGGTATTTTTAATTTCTAGGTTTGAATGTTAATTAATGTTATTTTATGTCTGTATATAAAAAAACTGAAGAATACTTTGGAACTTTCTTTTGTATCAAATGGAAGGGAAGTAGACATCCTTCAAAAATAGCACCTCTAAAAAACAGATGAACATAGGGGAAAGAAAAAAATAGAGAGAGAGAGAGAGAGAAAAGAGAGAGGGAGAGAGTGAGAAAGGAGAGAGAGAGAGAGAAGGAGAGAGAGAGAGAGAGACAGAGAGAGAGAGAGAGAAACCATAAATGAAAAAAGAAAAGAAAATAGCATTTCTGTCTTGAAACATATTGTCTGTATGGGAAGTCAGATGTCCTGTCCCAGTCATGAAATGAAAACAGAACGTGAGAATTTGGGCTAATGAAAGTCATTAGTATATGTCAGGTGGTAGTGTATGGCAGTTAAGAGCAAAGCCCAGAACAAATATTGGCCAGTTCAAAGCTTGATTCTAATACACACTAAGTTCTTCATTTCGAATCTCTGTACCACCGTTCTTACTTTATAAACGGATGGATAACAATACCTAAATCCTTTTACAGAAAATTATAATAAAGGGCAGAGATATTGGATTATGTCCAAGGAAACGTAAAATCAATCAGATTCATATTAAAATTCTATTCTATGTGAATTCAAAGCTCATACCCTTTCAATTATAACATGTTCTAAGAAGAAATGGGAGGGGAGGAAGGGGACTGAGGTGGAAGGAAAGAAAACGGGGACAAGGATGGAAGGAAGAGGGGAAGGATAGAGGAGGAAAGAGGATGAAGAAAGAGAAGGGAGAGGAAGAAGGAGAAGAGTGGAAGAAAAAGATCTTGTCATTTCTATACACATGAAATTGTGAAAGCTGCCATGACGATATTTTAAGACAGATGCCATTCTCATTTTGCAAATGAATGAATTGAGACATATATTTGCTAAGTTGCATGCCATCCAAGGTAAATTATTAAAAATGACAATATTACAAATTAAGTATTTTCAAAATTTCTAACTAGAATATCAAAAGTGAAGTTTTTAGTTAGTCTATCTACCCTATAATTCTCTCTACTATTTTCTGGTTAAAACTGATATTTTTATCATTAGAAGGATTGGAGAATTACTGAGTGCTTTCTTTTATTTATACAGTCTTTTTTTTTTTTTTTTTTTTTTTTTTTTTTTTTTTTTTTTTTTTTTTTTTTACATACATACAGTGTTCTATTAGTTTCAGGTGCACAATATAGTGATTCAACAATCCATACATCACCCAGTGCTCATCACAACAAGTGCACTCCTATAAGTAGGTTTTAAAATGCTTTTTAGAGTTTTGACATAAAGCAAATAAAATAATAGGAGAAAGAGGGCTCTTGAGGTCAAGTTCCTTGGAGAAAAGATTAAAGAGAAAAGTATGGGATGATATTGGGAACATTTATCAATCCTAGCTTTTAAAGTTCTTGCTGTGCTCTTGAACCATCAATATATCACTAGATAAGCTTTTGACATTTTACAAAATTGAAGTGAGACAGGGATAGTGAGCAACTGAAAATAACTCATTGTTAAAGTTTTAAAAATTATTTTTTATATATTTTTTATGTTCCAATAAAAACAAGCATGATATTTACATTTTAATTCAGCTACTAGCTCTCCATCTTTTCATCCTACATTAGTCATATTATTTTACTTACATATGGTATATAAATAAGTTAGTTAAATAAATAGCCCCATCTGTATTGTCTGCCTTATAAAAACCTTATTAGCTTTTTATAATCAGAATATGATGGTCAGTAAATTATACACTAATACAAAGTTAAATTCTATACATCTTTCTCGGGAGAAAACCCAGAAGAATTTGGGCATTTAGTGAAATGGTTTAATCAAATGTCTTTCTCTGTGAATATATTTATATTTATTTTAATGATATTTTGATTTAGAGAATAGTAAAAAGTATTTTCAAATGTCCTACTCTTTCACCCCAAAACTATCACTGCTAAATATGAGTGCATTGTGAAATCCACAAAACTTTTGAACAGGTATAATTTATTCAATACATTTTGGTTAAACACTTATCTTTGTTCTAAATGTTGCAGACACAGGAATGATAACAAAACAAAACCAGATCCCTGATTTTGCAAAGGTGGAATAACAGGGTAGGCCAAATAATAAACAAAATGAAAAAAAGGGAAAATAAACAGTATATTAAATAGTAATAACTTGTAGTAAAGAAATAGAACAGGATAGGGTAATAGAGAATATTGGCAGATTTTACCACTTTAAATAAGTAGTCAGCAAATTCTCCCAAAGAAAAAGTGACAATTAAGTGGACCCAAATAAGACACTGACTAGTTTTATGAAGCAAATGTTATGATCTAACCTGATAGCTCTAGTTACTATGGAAGGAATATACTGAAAGTGCTAAGAACAGAAACAGAGGAAAGATTTAGGAGCGCTAGCAGTAGAGGTGGTGAAAATTTGTCAGTTTGGATATATTTGAAAATATCACTGAGACGATGGATTATATGTGGGGTATGAGATTAAGATATGAGTTATGATGCCTCTAAGTGTTTGACTTGAGGTATTCGAAGGATGCAGTTGCCACTTATTGACTTCGGAAACTGTGATAAAATTTTGAGGTAAGACCAAGTGTTCAATTTTAGATATACTAAGTTTGAGATTCCTAGTAAACATCCAGATAGATGGGTGGGTAGATACATAACTAGATACATAGATAGATGCATAGGTAAATATAGATAGATGATAGATAGATAGATAGAAAGATAGATAGATAGATAGATAGATGATAGATAGGGATACATACAGAGATGTATACATACATAGATAAATGGATTGGCAGTTGAGGAGAAAAAGATAAGCTACAGTTACATATAATATATAAGTCATCAATAGATAATATTTGAAGCTATGGGATTCAAAAAGGTAAATGAGTAAATATTGGGAGAAGTTTCAATGACTGAGTTGGTGACAGTCCACACCTAGTAAGTCAGATGATGAAGAAGCAGCAAGAGAAAATGGAGAAGCAATGAAATAAGTTTGTTTTTTTTTTTAAATATGTCTATTATCCTGAACTCATATAGCAAAAGAGGAAGAAGTGCCTATCAGTGGCAAATGTTGCTGATACGCTAAGATAAAGCATTAGAAATGACCTTTGGATTTTAGCAAGGAGTTTTTGCTGCGGCAAAATCAAACTGAAAAGGTATGGAGGCAAATGCCTAAATGGAGTAGTTTTAGGATCGAATGAAAAGAGAAATGTGGATAGACAATATGAAGAGGATGAAAGTAATCATAGAAATAAAGCAGAAGCTGGAGAAGATAGTGAAGGCAAGAGGTTTTTGCTTGTTTGGGGGTGTGTGTGTGCATGCAGGCATGTGTCTATGCATGCATGTGTGTGTGTGTATGTGTGTGTGCATGTACATGTGTATGTGATATTAAGTAAGAGAACATGACTCAGTATATTTTCTTTAATCCCAGGAATTATTTTGATGTTTTTGTTTCATGAATATCTTTAGTAGATACATTGTCTATATTGAAGTTTAAATTATAGTATCTAGATGAAAACTAACTTTCTACTAGAGGTCAGCATATATTACTAAAATACATATATTCTGCTCAAACTATTTGAATATTTATATCTAATCTATGCATTATAAGAAATCATGTCAATGGGCAATTATCAAGGAGTCAAATTTAAACTCTGCCAGTATCACAAGGTTCATCACTTATTTTTTCTTTTACATTTATACACATTAAATTTATCTCTCCAAATGATTATTAAAACTAATATATATATATATATATATATATATATATATATATATATATTAGTTTATATATTGTGTTCAAGGCATCATGACAAATATGTTACATATATTATTTTTAGTTTTCATTCCAAGCTTACATACAGATTTTATTAACCTATTTTCTAAATAAGGGTCCTGGTGATCAGCATGTCAGCGAGTTTTCTGCACCTTGATAAATATGATTGATGCAGCAGGGATTGGGTCCAGATATATTTAATTCCAACGTCCATGACTTTCAACTTTTACTGCTTTGTAACACAGTGCTTACTGAAAGATAGGGACTGTCATAAGCAATACTTACTTAGTATGTTGAGTAGAGCCAAGTACAATGAAAGGCACTTAACATGACCTTACTGCTAAGATAGCTGTTACTTTGTCTAGGCAAAACAGTATCCTGAACAATAAACAAAATCAATCTTTCTCATATTTACAAATTTGAACTTTTAGGAATCATGAAGCAAAAAAATGTGAATTAATCCAGATTTTTTTCTTTTAAATGTCTTGCATTGTTGGGACAATTTATCAAGCTACCAAACTAAAACAAAACAAAACAAAATCCAGTTTTACTGACAAGTCAAAGACTTGGATGTTTTAACTTCCACATCATCTGGTGTTAATTGTGCAATAAAGGCTGGTGAGGAATCCAGAAATAATCCCCTATGTGGCCTACTGAGTTTCCCTAAAGGTTTGCTAGTGGTAGTGCAATTACAAGAATTACTGAAATGTAAGCAAAACTTCTATATCAAAATTCCTTTTCTTTTTAAAGGAGATAGAAGTTTATTGAATATACCACAAAGGAGGGGTAACAAGACAGCAGAGAGACTGTCTGCCTTTAAACCAAAATTACTAAACCAAATCTTTGTCTCTAAAGAATATTGGCTTTCTGCATGCTTAATTTTTTTCACAATTTAATTAATATTTGAAAATGTAAACCCCCATGTCTAACCTTCAAATACAATCTCAATATCAAAATTTAAATATATGGGAAAAAATAATTAGCAGCCCATTAGCGGTTTCTCATTACTCTGAGATGGATTTTGCATCAAGGTTTAGACACAAGTCAGAAAGGACATAAAAGCCAGTCTCATTTTAGAATCTTGATCTTTGGAAATCCTTGACCAATTCAGTATCCATTCACTACCTTCTTTCCTTTAATTTAATTGTATTTTTCTGATGAGTTTAAAATTTTTAAGAGTGAAATAATACAAACATCAGTAACCTCTGGGTGATTTTTTTGTTTTGTTTTGTCTTAGTCTTGTATGATATAAAAAAACCCAAAAACCTTATTGAGGTATTAAAATAGAAGTAAATTACAACATGCATGAAATTTATGTTAAAATTCTATTACCACAATATATATTCATTTATATATGACTCTAGTGGTAGTATTGAAAAATAATGTGATTTGGAATTCCTTACACATAGTTTTGAATCTCTTGCATTCCACTTATGAACTTTATGAACTTGTAAAGTTCTTTACCTTTTATTTCCATATGTAAATAAAAGTTACTGTTACTAGCTAATAGGTTGGTCATAGATTTACAATTACTAAGTGAGAAAGTACGTATGATCTTCTGCAATTAAAAGCAGGAACAGTTTTGTCTCTCCCTCTTATCCAGAAACATAGCTAGAGTGTAGTTAAATGAAATCAGTGACTGAATTTTATTTTCAGAACAATAGAAAAAAGCTTATTTGACATGTCTGTATTGCAAAATAAAAGAAAATATATTGTTGTAAAAAATGTCAATCTTTCTCAATAAATTAAACTGCTAGTGACCTTTCAAGCCAATGAAAAACAGACAATGGATGAAACATTGTATACACATACGTATATCCATGATGTACACGTATATTTATGTGTTAATTTTCTAACCCAGGAAGTATGTATTTTATCTTTTCTGAATGAAACATCTTTGACGTGAATATAAAAATGTTTAACATATTAAGCGAGACTTTTTTAAGGAATTTAAACACTGTAACTTTGAAATAAGTAAACTTTCCATAAAAAGCGAGATGTTCATTTTTCAAGACAATGAATTCTAAATAATTTTTAAATGACTAGACTGTATCATATATGCTAAATATCATTTTTAGTAAGTTTGTCGCCTTTTGCTTGCTATTTTCTGTGAACACTGATAAACTCTATGATAATTTGAATACGTAATGAAGTATACAGAGAGAAAAACCTAGGGAAATTTTGTTGTGAAGGCTGAGAAGCTGAGCACTGGAAATTTTACCTCTTGACAATGGTCCACCTTAACAGAAAAAACAGACATAATAATTAGCTACTATTTAAACTGACTATGAATAGCTTCCACTGAAATAGTATATGAAGTATCTATCCTACTCATCATAAAACTAACGTTAAAAGTCAGGACTATGTTTTGATACAACTTCGTCAGCATTTAATCAAGTGACCAATAATCTTTGGTGCAGATAAGAGAATTTTAAGTGAAC